>NW_026899203.1:0-76195 GCF_033153095.1 Gastrolobium bilobum
ACTAGTTTAGCTAAGCAATGAGCACATGAATTGCCTGATCGCTCAATGAAAGAGCCTTGAATATATCAATCCTTTTCTAGCCACTAATCAAAATTAATAGATAATTTAATTTTAAAAAGGGAAAGAAAAGAAACCTGAAAAAGAGATGATGGCGGAGGAAGGTGCTTGCAGAGAACAGAAGAGAAGAGCTTGTTCCTTCGAGGGATCGAAGTGATTTGAGAGAGAAACTGTCGTTCTAGCTAGGGTTTCTCAAAAGCCAAACGTACAACATCATTTAGCTTCTCCGAAGATCTCGTTGAACACTCACAGCACCACCTTCGTAAGGAGAGAGAAGGGTAAATAGATAAAACGGTTGGGTTTCAAATTCAAGAGAAAATGGAAGAAAGCCCACAAACTTAGGGTTTTGATTGAGAGAGAAAAAGAGAAAGAACAGAAACGGAATATGAATGGGTAGGGAGCTTGATTGAAAAAACTGAAATAAAAAAGATCGCAAAAATCGGGATTTGATTCAGGATATGCAATAACTTATACGTTCTTTTGTTGCTTTGGACGTTTGGAGTTCCTGTATTGACAACGACTCCATTAATGTGGTTAAATGATTGTGGTTAACTCCCGCGTTTTCTGTAATGAGGATATGATTATTTTTTTTTGGTAAGCGTAATGGGGCTATGATTTTATTAATTAAGGATATTAGCGATTATATTTCAATACATTTTATTTATTATATATAATTATATAAGTAATTATAATTGGGTCTAGCTTAAGTTGACCCTAACTAAAATTGTAACAATAGTAACAGACGAAGATTTAGAGCTGTTTTGTTTTGCGTGTATGACCATATAACAAATTGCTTTCTTTTTTCATTTCTTTTTTCTTCTTCTTTCATCTTTTTTCAATTAGGGTTTTTTTCTAACCTTTTTTTCTTCTTCTTATTTGCACTCACAACCCAGAACCCAACCATTCTGCGATAAGGTACGATGTTTTGTTCCTTTCTCAAGATTTTAGGAATACATGTTCTTGGAATATGCATTGGTAATTATATTGTCCGCTCGGGAAAAATTGATATATATATTTTTTAAACCTTGTAAAAGAGAAATTCTTTGTCTTTGCTGACTATAGTTGTTTATTGGGTGTTTTTAACATGAGAGAAATTCTTGTCCTTTTTTTTTAACAACTTTTTTTTTGTGTGGTTGTATTTATTGATTTTATTTCTTTCAAAAAAATGGAGTGTTGTTTTACATTTATCTTTTTTTTTTAAATTATTTTAATGTAGAGCTACGGTTGCTATTGGTAATGGAATTGAATTATTTCTTGGTGTTATTTGTATTTGATTTCATAACAGGAATGAGAATTTTGGCGATTAATAATTGAAAATTGTTAAAGAAAAAAATCAATGAAGATATATGTATATATATGGAGTATGAAAATTTCTTATACATATTCATTAGCAACTTCTTTATTTTTTTTGTATTTTTAAAATTTTTAAAATATCTAAACACTGATTAAATAATTTACGTGGATCGAATGTCATTTAAATGATTTTAGACATCTGCCGCTGATTGTTTCATGTTTCTTTTTAATTGTGAAGTTTGTTGTCCCTCTACGTTGATGTTCTTCACAGGTTAGGATTAGGGGTATAAATGGGCCAAGTTACGCTAGACTTTCGCTTTGATAGCCTAAATCTATCTAAAATTATTTTACATTGTTTTTTAGTTTTTTTCTTGAAATAAAATGATTTGATTTGATTTTAATTGATTGAGTAATTGTTATTGTTAATTTCCATATATTATGATGTGTTCATGTTTTCTTATGTTACATGAAAACATGAGAGAACAAAAGTAGAGACAAATTAAATGTGAGTCTCATATTTTATATTAAAAGAAAAATTAATTGGCACGGAATTGTGTAGGAAAATTTTTTGCTCTAGTATTGCATGAGAGTATGATTTCCCTATTATGATACTGATTGAGTAATCGGTCTTGATTTGATTAACAGATTAACGGCTATAACATGTCTTCTACGTCACTACTAAAAAAGTCTATTTTTTCAAAGGAGAAATTCCGTCGAAAATGAAGTTTTCGACGGAATTTTCGATGGAATTCAAGTCGTCGAATTTTCCTTCGTTGATAACCCATTTTTCGACTGAATTAAAGATTCTGTCAAAAAATTTCGACGTAAATTTCAACGGAATTTATTTCCGTAGAAAAATTTCGACGGAATTTATTTCCTTGGAAAATTTTCGATAGAATTTATATCCGTGGAAAGTTTTCGACGAAATTTATTTCTGTGGAAAATTTTCGACGGAAAATCAATGGAATTTCGTCGAAAATTGTTGTGGTGGTTTTCGACGGAAAACGGATTCCGTTGAAAATTTTCGACGGAAAATCAATAAAATTCCGAGGAAAATTGATGTAAAAATTTTCGACGAAAATAAATTCCGTCAAAAAATTTTAGAGATTTTTTTTTTAAAAAATTTCTTCAATAAAATTAATATCAATTTTTTTGTACTACACCTGATAAAAAAAATATAATCAAAGTAAACAATATATCAAAATCAAATCTCTTTAATTAATACATTAAATGCATAAAAGTCAATATTACATATTAAGCTAAGTATTACAAAAGGCTTATACAACAATTAGCAAGCGATGTACAATAAATATATTCATCTATGATCAAGGCTCTCATTGACTTGAACCCTTGGTCCTTTTCTCTATCTCTGACCATTTTCTTCATCAGGAGCATCATCTTCCAATTTGAAACTATCCGCAGTTGGGGAAGTGCCTGATTAAAAAATCACATCATAGTGAATCCCTAAGATCATATATATTTTAAGATCATGTTTTAAAATAAATTTAAGAAAAAAACACAATAACTATATATATATATATATATATATATAATCTGTGAATAGCAAAGGGGAAAACAATTTGTAATATCTTGCTCAATATTCATTCTTACATATATGCTAGTGCTAATTCTATCAATGTAAACCTTCTGTCAGAAACACCATTGTTAAAGAGTCTTACATTTTGCAAGTTACAAGTCATGTGTTTTCAAAGAACAAATTTTATTCATTCCTACAATTTTTTCGTTTCCAAATTCACATAGTATTTCATCAGATCTTCCATATTATTGACAGCATATGCACATGACTTAAATACAACTACATAATCTTCGTTTCCCTTACCTCCAATCTGTATTCCCTAAGATTCACAAAGGAGGGAGAGACATGAATGCAATATGATATTCCTTGAATGCTGTCGCTCTTAGTGATTGCTTCCTCTAGTTTATCCAATCTCCTGCATTCAATGACAGTTCCCATAGCTTGCTGGTATTTTCCATCCACGATACACATAAATTTCGTAAAAGCAATAAAAAATTAGGGAACTCCAAGAGTTAAGGTACATTTGGATACCTAAACCATAAGAATGATTATGGCTTACATACTTATCCAACATTCTCTCGACAATTACTTCCAACCTTGCGTCCACATTGATAGATTCACAACTTGACTCTGCTGCCTTACTTATCTGTCTCTCTCCTAAAATGACATAACTCTATGTCATTTAAAATGACAAACACTTTTCTCTTGAATTAATTAGGTTATGTTACGGATCAAGTCCAACTTCATGAATGATGTCACCTACTCTCTCTTGGCCCAATATGTGGCCTTTTCCAACTTATGCTCTGTACGAACTCGCACCGTTAATTAAGGAATTTAATTAATAAATTACGAGAAAATAGGAAAGGATTCCATAATTGACCCTAATAATTATTTATGAGGCTTAATAATTGTAATAAGTGATTAAGAATGCTGAAAGTCGCTTTTCGGAAGAAAAGTGCAGATACCGATTCTGCTAGTCGGTATAAATGCGTGCCGAAAAAGTATCCCGGAAAATTAATGTAAGTGCATGATAATTACTAGAATAATATGTAGGACTTGTAAAACGAGTTTCAAGTCCAGATAATGAGAACTGGTGCTGGAAACCGGTACTGGCTTGGAAAAGCGCGTACCAGAAAAGTGCTCAGAAAATTATAAGAAAAATATGATAAATCTTAGAAAATTATGTAGTTTCATAATCCAAAGTTTGGGATTAAAATGCTAAGCGTAGCAATTAAAGTTAATACTGTGTGTTTTATGTTAAGTGGCTATATATAGGCTTGTTAGCACAAAACCCTAGGCCATAACACATTCTCTACGTGAGTCTTGGGGCTGGCCAACTGCTGAGTATTGTTCCATTGTGTTCCTCTTCCATTTCTTGAGCTTTGAGGCAACTTCCTTCTCAAATCCTTCTCCTAAACACTTGGTGTGGGGTGAGAGTAGCTTTGGGGTTGTGTTGTTGACCTTGTTCTGTGTTGGGGTTGCTGTTTGTGAGTGTTGGAGGGGTTGTCCTCTTGAGTTGAGGTGGTGAGAGTCTTGCTCTTGGCTTGTGAAGCTCCAAGGAGCTTCCTTTGTGTGGAAAGGGCCAAGCTTTGGTAGCATTTTCGTGTACCCTTCAAGTCAGACTTGGAGAGGCAGAGTGTGGAGCTCCAAGAGCCTTTACTTCTGAGTTTTGAGCCTTGGTATGTTGTACCAACCTTTAACTTGAGTTCTAAGGCTTAAAAATGAAAGCTTGATGCATGTTAAGGTTAAAAGATGATAACTTGTTGTGGGGTAATGTTGAACACACCTAGAAATGCATGTTTAGGTGCTTTAAATCGTTAAAAACCCAACCTTGGAAGGATATGTTCACGAAATGCATTTTCTGCATTCTGTCGTGAGATATCCGGATATGTGCCCGATGAATATCCGGATATGTGATATCCGGATATGGGTTTTGAGTATCCGGATACTAGATATCCGGATATGGTATTCTGGATATCCGGATATTGCATATCCGGATACGTCCAGTGAGATATCCGGATATTGCATATCCGGATATGGTCCCGAGGAATATCCGGATATTCTGGGATTTCGTAGAACAGTAGCTGTGCTGTGTGTACAGTAGGCTATTGGGGGTTTGTGGACCCTAGACTGATGAAGTTGAACTTCTGTAATTAATGAACTAAGTCAGAATTAAGTGATTAAGGACTTATGGCTTGGTATGGAGCCTTAAGACGTTAAGCGTAAGGAGAGGCGTTGTCTTTAAGTTATATGCTTGTGTTGCATTATTATTGATATAGTATTGGTCCATAACAGATTGTGAATCTGCTGCGTTTGGACTTTGAGATGTGGACTCTTGGCTTTTGGAGTTAGCTTGCAAGGTAAGCTTTCATGTCCTCGGTTTAGCCATGTTGTGGTTCCACCATGTCCCATGGGGGTATGGTTTATGCATGCTGTGTACATGCTTTTGAATATTTGATATGTTGAGTGAACTTTACATGTAATGGCTTTTAATATGCATGTGTTGTTTCATCTTGACGGGAAGCCTGAGTATGTAGCGCCATACAAGACGGTGTACCGGGGTGAATGCAAGTGGTACTTGCACGGTGTTTAGGTGATAGACGTATACCTGCACTGTCTCTGACCAGTAGATTAGTATTGACACACATGGCATGATTATCTGCTGCATTGCATTGTTTTAGAAATGATAAATGATAAATTGCTTTTGAACTTATATTGCACATGTAAGTGAGCTTGGGGTGGAAGATCCTTGAGGACTCACTGACTTACTGAGATTTCTAGATTAGAGATCTTACCCCACGTTTGGGGAATGCTTATTTCAGGATCAGGTAGTATGGGTACTGATGCCTCAGGAGGCCGGAGCTTAGCTGATTATGTTTTACTGCTTTATATTAGCATGACTGGATTTGGGATGCTGTTTATGTTTTCCGCTATTTATGATATGTTGTTGTTGAGACTGATGTTGGGCATGTTGCCTTATTTGAGTGAGCATGGGGATTGTCCATGACACTTTCTGTTAGTACTTTTAGTTTGGAGTTGTATAAACTGTTAGATGGTCCGGTCTACGTTGTTGTAGTTCCGTGACTAGAGCCACACTTTTATTATCTATGTTATGAGGTATTTCAGTTAGCTATTTTATTGCAATTACATACAGGAGATGTTTTAATATATTGATTATTAAGCAAGTTGGTAATGTTAATGGCATCATAATTGAAAAGAAAAAGTAATTTCGCATTTTAATTAAGCGCAGCTTAATACGATATGATGATAACATTACCGGATATATATACGGGGTGTTACATTTATGGTATCAGAGCAATGGTTCGAGGGAAAAGCCTGTATGCATTGCAATTGCTAGGTTGTTTGGTTGTGTCTGTCTTTGTGTTTACTCCGTCGAATTTTATTATGATGATGTATATGTGATCACATTGCGTGGGCCGGATCAACTCATAATTTGTGTAACTTGTGCAGAGTCATGGTAAGGTCCGGGAGAACACGAGAGACTTCTAAGGATCAATCTGATCCTATCTTGACTGCATTGGCTGAGATGCAGGCAGCTAGGTTAACCGATCAGGAGGCCGCTAGAGTGGCCAACGCGGCAATGATGGAAGCTATTCGCGAGGCGAACCGGATAGCCGCAGCTGAGGTTCGTGAAGCGAACCGGAGGACCACTGAGGAAGTCCTCGAGGCGAACAGGATGGCGAACATGACGATGATGAGAGTCATGTTGGAGGAGATGAGGGTTGGTCCTGCTGTAGGCCATGCTCCACCACCACCGCCACCGCCTGCACCTAGTGTTCAGGAGGAGAGCCATAGTCACATCGGCAGTGCTACTCATGCCGCTGAGACGGGGGAGCCCCTTGTGGGGATTGCTGAGGATCGTGATGTGATCGATCGCCGGCTGAATGCTTTCAGGAAGCATAAGCCACCTGTGTTTGAGGGGTCTTTGGATCCTATTGCTGCTGCGAGATGGCTAGAGTCGCTGGACAAGATCTTTCGGGTTATGCAGTGTACAGACCCACAGAAGCTGATGTTCTCGACTTACATGCTGGAGGGCGATGCCCATGAGTGGTGGACGCACACCTCTCGTGCTTTTGAGAGGCAGGGCCGTGTAATGACGTGGCCATTCTTTGAGGAGTGCTTTCTGGGCCGATACTTTCCCTATGTTGCGCAGGAGAGGAAGCAGGGAGAGTTTGATCGTTTGGTACAGGGCTCGATGTCTGTTGATGAGTACCTGGCTAAGTTTAATGAGCTAGTGAAGTTTGCACACTTCCGGATGGTTCCTCCTACTCCGTTGTTTCTAGCAGCTAAGTTTCGCAGGGGACTTAGTGAGGTGATTGTTGAGCATCTTGCTGGTGCTGCTTCGAGGGACTTTGGTACACTGGTTCAGCAGTGTAAGGACATCGAGGATGTTTGCGTGGCAAGCAAGGCCAAGAGGGCCAAGGTTGAGGAGAGCAAGGGAACAGGTGGTTCCACTCCTGCTCCTACTTCTTGGAAGGACAGGAGGTTTGCTGATAAGGGCAAGGGAAAGCAGTTAGCGACTAGGCAGGCGCCTGGTCAGTTCAAGAGAGCTGTTTCACATCAGGGGAGTTCTGCTAGCGGCCTCCTACCACTCCGAGATGTTCGGGATGTGGGAAGGAGCATGTGGGACGCTGTGCTACGGGGCAGTTGCTGTGCTTCAAGTGTGGCAAGGAGGGCCACTTCTCTAGAGATTGTCCGTCGTCGACGGCGAGAGCTGCAGCTGTTCAGGCAGTTCCTTTGCAGATGGTTCCGATGGCATCTTCTTCGGCACCTGCAGTGCCACCTTCTGTTGGGAGAGTGTATACGCTGGATAGGCAGCAGTCGGACCGTGCTCCGAACCTTGTCAGAGGTACTGTGTCTATTGGTGATTCTTTTGTGGATGCTATCTTTGATTCCGGGGCTACTCATTCGTTTGTTGCTACCCCGATTGCTTTGGGGCTTGAGTTGCCCAGTGTTGTGCTTTCTCCACCGTTGCGGGTGACTACCGCCACCGGAGAGATTTGTGATTCTACCACTGTACATCGCGATGTAGCGTTTCAGTGGGATGGCCGTGAGTTCTCGGTAGATCTGATAGGATTGTCGATGGCCAACCTTGAGATTATTCTGGGCATGGATTGGTTGTCTAGAAACTGTGCTTTGATTGATTGTTGTGCAAAGCGAGTGGTGATGTCTCCGTGTGATTCCACAGCTAGTTCCTCGCCATACATTTCACTGCTGCAGACCAGGAGAGCGCTGCGAGCAGGGGCTTTGGGTTATGTCATGTTGGGTGGTTTGGTGAGTGGGACACAGGAGGATATCACTGGCATTCCTGTGGTGGGGGAGTTCCTTGAGCTGTTTCCTGAGGAGATCCCTGAGTTTCCGCCACAGCGAGAGATAGAGTTCTCCATTGACTTGTTGCCCGGTGTGGGGCCGATTTCTTTAGCTCCTTATCGGATGTCGCCACTGGAGTTGGCTGAGCTGAAGAAGCATATTGAGGATCTTTCGGCGAAAGATTTCATTAGACCGAGTGTGTCTCCTTGGGGAGCACCGGTCATCTTCGTGAAGAAGAAGGACGGGACAATGCGATTGTGCACCGACTACAGGCAGTTGAACAAGGTGACAATCAAGAACAAGTATCCCCTTCCTCGGATTGATGATCTGTTGGATCAGCTCAGGGGTGCTTGTGTGTATTCCAAGATTGATCTCCGGTTCGGATATCATCAGGTTCGAGTGAAGCCGGAGGATGTCCCGAAGACCGCGTTTCGTTCGAGATACGGTCATTTTGAGTATTTGGTGATTCCGTTTGGACTCACAAATCCGCCGGTAGTGTTCATGGATTACATGAACAGGATTTTCCAGCCGTATCTGGATCAGTTTGTGATTGTCTTCATTGATGATATTCTGATCTACTCCAAGACTGAGGAGGAGCATGTGGAGCATCTGAGGATAGTTCTGCAAGTGCTGAAGGAGAAAAAGCTTTATGCTAAACCTTCCAAGTGTGAGTTTTGGCTCAAATCAATCAAGTTTCTGGGGCATGTGATTTCAGCAGATGGAGTTGTAGTGGATCCCAACAAGAATGATGCCGTGTTGGATTGGGAGAGACCCAAGACAGCTACGGAGGTGAGGAGCTTCTTAGGTTTGGCAGGTTACTATCGGAGGTTCATCAAGGGTTTTTCCACGATGGTTCTCCCTTTGACTCTCCTTACTCGAAAGGAGACTCCATTTGTGTGGACTCACGAGTGTGAGGCGTGCTTCCAGGAGTTGAAGGTGAGATTGACTTCTTCACCTGTGTTGATCCTTCCTGATCCTGAGGAGCAGTTTGAGCTTTACTGCGATGCTTCTGGAAAGGGCCTTGGTTGTGTGCTGATGCAGTCTGGTAGAGCTGTTGCTTTTGCTTCGAGGCAGTTGAAGCCTCATGAGGAGAACTACCCGACTCATGATTTGGAGTTGGCTGCAATTGTGTTTGCTTTCAAGATTTGGAGGCATTATCTTTTCGGTTTCAGGTTTGTGGTGTTCAGTGACCACAAGAGTTTGAAGTACCTGTTCGACCAGAAGGAGTTGAACATGAGGCAGAGGAGATGGATGGAGTTCATAAAGGACTACGACTTTGAGCTTAGGTATCATCCTGGCAAGGCCAATGTGGTAGCCGATGCTTTGAGTCGGAAATCCAGTAGTTCATCCAGTTTGCTACTTGGTAACTTTGATGTGGTTGAGAAGTTCCGCCACTTGGCAGTGGCCGCTCCATGTGCAAGCGTACTTCTCGGGTTGGAAGCATCAGATGTCGTGAACGAGCTGTTAGAAAAGATTAAAGAGGCACAAGTTCAGAGAGAGTGTCTGGATTATGTGAAGAACCAAGACGGTGTGTCTTGGAATGATGATGGATTGCTTTTGTTCCAGCGGAGGATTGTGGTTCCTCGAGGTCCGTTGACAGAAGAGGTTATGGTAGAAGGCCATAAGGGTCAGTTTTCTATCCACCCTGGTGCTACTAAGATGTATCAAGACTTGAAGAAGAACTTCTGGTGGCCGGGCATGAAGAAAGATGTTGCTATCTTTGTGTCCAAGTGTTTAGTTTGCTAGAAGGTGAAGATTGAACACCAGAAGCCGTCTGGTAAACTTCAACCTCTTGAGATTCCGGAGTGGAAATGGGAGAGCATTTCCATAGACTTCGTTGTGGATTTGCCGAAGACTCAGGTTGGCTGTGACTCGATATGGGTCATTGTGGACAGACTGACGAAGTCTGCCCATTTTCTTCCAGTGAAGGTGAGCTTCACTACAGAGCAGTTGGCCAGATTGTATGTTCGTGAGATTGTGAGGCTTCACGGGGTGCCCGTGAGTATCATCAGTGATAGGGACCCGAAGTTCACATCTCGGTTCTGGGAGGCGCTGCAGGGAGCTTTTGGTACGCAGTTGAGATTGAGTACCGCCTATCACCCTCAGACTGATGGACAGACTGAGCGGACTATCCAGACCTCGGAGGACATGTTGCGGGCTTGCACGTTGGAGCAGAGCTCGGCATGGGATAGGTACCTTCCATTGGTAGAGTTTTCTTATAACAACAGTTTTCATGCTAGCCTGGGCATGGCACCCTACGAGGCGCTCTACGGTAGGAGGTGTCGTACACCTACCTGCTGGTCGGAGGTTGGGGATCGTGAGTTGTTTGGCTTGGACTTTGTCCAAGATACCACCTTGCAGATCCAGATGATCAGGGAAAAGCTGAAGCAGGCGCAGAATCGTCAGAAGAGCTACTACGATGTCAAGCATCGACCACTGGAGTTCAGTGAGGGTGAGCACGTTTTTGTGAGACTTTCACCTGTCACCGGTGTTGGACGGGCACTCGGAGTGAGGAAGCTGAGCCCGCGCTTTATTGGGCCATACCAGATTCTTGGTAGAGTAGGACCTGTTGCCTACCGGCTTGCCTTGCCTCCGAACCTGGCCAACATCCACGACGTGTTTCACGTGTCTCAGCTTCGGAGGTACATAGCAGATCCGTCGCACGTGGTGCAACCGGATGATGTGGAAGTTCGGGAGAACTTAAAGACTCCCGTCGGACCACTAAAGATTCTCGATCGTGACGAGAAGCAGCTGAGGAGCAAGATCATTCCGATGGTCAAGGTGCAGTGGACCGGAAGGACTCCTGAGGAGTGCACTTGGGAGCGTGAGGACGAACTTCTCCGGCAGTACCCCGAGTTTCGACCAGGTATGTTTCTGATTTTGAGGTCAAAATCCTAAAGAGGTGGGGTGAATGTAAGAACCCGCACCGTTAATTAAGGAATTTAATTAATAAATTACGAGAAAATAGGAAAGGATTCCATAATTGACCCTAATAATTATTTATGAGGCTTAATAATCGTAATAAGTGATTAAGAATGCTGAAAGTCGCTTTTCGGAAGAAAAGTGCAGATACCGGTTCTGCTAGTCGGTATAAATGCGTTCCGAAAAAGTATCCCGGAAAATTAATGCAAGTACATGATAATTACTAGAATAATATGTAGGACTTGTAAAATGAGTTTCAAGTCCAGATAATGAGAACTGGTGCTGGAAACCGGTCTGGCTTGGAAAAGCGCGTACCGGAAAAGTGCTCAGAAAATTATAAGAAAAATATGATAAATCTTAGAAAATTATGTAGTTTCATAATCCAAAGTTTGGGATTAAAATGTTAAGCGTAGCAATTAAAGTTAATACTATGTGTTTTATGTTAAGTGGCTATATATAGGCTTGTTAGCACAAAACCCTAGGCCATAACACATTCTCTACGTGAGTCTTGGGGCTGGCCAACTGCTGAGTACTGTTCCATTGTGTTCCTCTTCCATTTCTTGAGCTTTGAGGCAACTTCCTTCTCAAATCCTTCTCCTAAACACTTGGTGTGGGGTGAGAGTAGCTTTGGGGCTGTGTTGTTGACCCTATTATGTGTTGGGGTTGCTGCTTGTGAGTGTTGGACGGGCTGTCCTCTTGAGTTGAGGTGGTGAGAGTCTTGCTCTTGGCTTGTGAAGCTCCAAGGAGCTTCCTTTGTGTGGAAAGGGCCAAGCTTTGGTAGCATTTTCGTGTACCCTTCAAGTCAAACTTGGAGAGGCAGAGTGTGGAGCTCCAAGAGCCTTTACTTCTGAGTTTTGAGCCTTGGTATGTTGTACCAACATTTAACTTGAGTTCTAAGGCTTAAAAATGAAAGCTTGATGCATGTTAAGGTTAAAAGATGATAACTTGTTGTGGGGTAATGTTGAACGCACCTAGAAATGCATCTTTCGGTGCTTTAAATCGTTAAAAACCCAACCTTGGAAGGATATCTTCGCGAAATGCATTTTCTGCATTCTGTCGTGAGATATCCGGATATGTGCCCGATGAATATCCGGATATGTGATATCCGGATATGGGTTTTGAGTATCCGGATACTCGATATCCGGATATGGGATTCTGGATATCCGGATATTGCATATCCGGATACGTCCAGTGAGATATCCGGATATTGCATATCCGTATATGGTCCCGAGGAATATCCGGATATTCTGGGATTTCGTAGAACAGTAGCTGTGTTGTGTGTACAGTAGGCTATTGGGGGTTTGTGGATGCTAGATTGATGAAGTTGAACTTCTGTAATTAATGAACTAAGTCAGAATTAAGTGATTAAGGACTTATGGCTTGGTATGGAGCCTTAACACGTTAAGCGTAAGGAGAGACGTTGTCTTTAAGTTATATGCTTGTGTTGCATTATTATTGATATAGTATTGGTCCATAACAGATTGTGAATCTGCTGTGTTTGGACTTTGAGCTGTGGACTCTTGGCTTTTGGAGTTAGCTTGCAAGGTAAGCTTTCGTGTCATCGGTTTAGCCATGTTGTGGTTCCACCATGTCCCATGGGGGTATGGTTTATGCATGCTGTGTACATGCTTTTGAATATTTGATATGTTGAGTGAACTTTACATGTAATGGCTTTTAATATGCATGTGTTGTTTCATCTTGACGGGAAGCCTGAGTATGTAGCGCCATACAAGACGGTGTACCGGCGTGAATGCAAGTGGTACTTGCACGGTGTGTAGGTGATAAACGTATACCTGCACTGTCTCTGGCCAGTAGATTAGTATTGACACACATGGCATTTTTTTCAGGTACCACTAGTGCTGCTGGAAAAGCCTTGGGCAAGAAGCCCACTTAGAGTGGATATGAGCATATGAAGTATTTTGACATGTACATAGGAGTACATGAGGATCACATGGCACTTAGAGTGGAACGTCTAAAGTTTTTAAAACAATTAGGGATATTTGTGTACCTAACAGTGCAGTTTTGACAATTTTAAGGAAGTAACTTGCGACGAGCGTATCTGAAGTTGTAGAACTCCAATTGGGACGTGTGATACCTTGTTGGAAAGGTAAAAGAATGCAGAATAACATAACAAAAGATGAGAATTTATGGACCAGTAGTCCATGTGAAATTTTGGAAAAACTGAATGTACCTTGAATAGGTAAATAGTCAAATTGTGTATTTGTGCTTCGTTGGTTTATAGGAACCACTTAGCAACTTTAAATGGATGTTCTATGATATTAAGCAATAATATTTGTGGTTCTGCAATAGTTTTGAGTTGCAATTACATTTTTGAGAAATGTTTATTACGAACGTTTTATAAACGTAATGATTTTGTAAACGGTTGTAAAAAGAGAAAGTTTTACCATAATTTTTAAATGAATTGTTGTGATTGTAACTGCGCTTAATATCGTAAATAATGATAACATGATCGGATGCATACAGGGTGTTACATTTGATGTGCCTCAAATAGACTTACATTCTATATGTACGTTTATTGTGCAACTTCTATTTATTAAGTTTATTTTCTAACATGGAAGCGGCCTCAACATTACCATTGCTAGTAAATCATTCTTATCAAGTATTAAATAAAACATATATTTCCTTTTTATCAACCAACACTTCTTTAAACTCATTATCTAAGGGTGTAAAAGTCAATTCCATTTCCAGTATTGTTAGTTAGGGTGGCAATTTTCAACACGACCCATTGACATGACACAAACACGACATAAAAAATTTGTGTTTGGGTTGACCCATTTTCAAATTTGTGTCGTGTTCCGGTTGAAAAAAGTTAACCCAAAAAAATGTGGTGTCGCGAGTCAACCTGCTAACCCAAAATTGACCCGCATTAATCTTCTTCTAGGTTATTTGTGTTATGTCGTAAACAGATTATTCATGTCTTATCATGTCGTGTCAACCAGCATAATAATTAACACAGTTTGGGGTTGATAGGTTATTCGTGTCGTGTCGTGTAGTGTCAACCCGCATTAAAAGTGATACACTATGAGTTTGCGAGTTATTCATGTCGTCTCGTGTCAACCCGCAAAATATATGGGTCGTGTTTGTGTCGAAAGTTTTGATCTGATTTCAAATTCATGTTGTGTTCGTGTTGAATGTATTTGTGTTTATGTCGTGTCGACCCAAATTGCCACCCATACAATATTAGCCTTCCTTTACAAATATTTGATTCGTAGAAATTCATAAATATAAATAATATTAATCAATTTTTTAAATAAAATTAAATCAAGTATTTGTTTCGATCTAAAAGATTAATTAAGCTGTGACATCTTGTTAATCTCAAGAATTTTAAGATCACTTTAGCTATGAAAGCTTGGTAATCTTACACCTCTTTCACTTTTTTTTGAAATGGTTTTCTTATTAATTTGTGCTTATTTTAAAAATTAATAATGCCAAATTTTTTATTTTTTTTTGGTAAGCTATTAATGCCAAATTTTGTTAGGAAGAATTAGTGATTAAGAATTTCCATTACAATTGGGTACTAAATAATCATATATATATATATATATATATATATATATATATATATATTTATATATATATATATATATATTTCTTATACTAAATGAAAAAAACCATAAGAAAGATTAAATAATAAAATAACTTAATAAAAGACATAAATTTTGTGAACTTTATTTAATATTTTATGATCAGGAAATATTTATTTGCATTATTATGGTTGTTGGTATTGCCGAAATTGTGCTAATTAGAAGCAATAGAAAGAGTTCAAAATTAAATATTAATAGCAAAAGTGAAGATTAACTAAGCTACAACAATTTGTTAATTCCATTATTCTTGAGTCATTTTGGTTCTAACAGCATAATGTTTCGAATATTATTTTTAAAAGAAATTATAGCAATAATTAAATAATTATATTTCTTAAAAGTTAAGCATCATCGGGTTTTGGATTGGTTTATAAACTAAAACTGCAAAAATTGATTATCTTTCAATTAAAAAGGATTATCTAAGCTGTGAAGCTTGTTAATGCTACAACTTCTAGAGTTATTTTAGTTGAGACATCTTAATAACTTAATTTTTTTGAATAAATCGTCAATGCTTTGTTCATTTAAGTATTGATTTTGTATAGAAATTGATGCCAAAAATGCATAAAAAAGTGGCTAAATAGAACCTTAGGATTACATAACAGAGTAACCAGTTCTCTATTATAATTATCAAAATAACAAAAGGGTCTTAAGCACTCTTTATAGACTAAGGGCATGTTTGGTGTACAAGATAAGATAAACTACTAGAAAAGTTTTTATTATCGACGGAATTTTTCGACGGAAAAAATTCCGTTGAAATTATTGACGAAATTTTTCACGTAATCTGTTTTCCGTCAATAATTTCGACGGAAAATAGATTCCGTCAAAATTTTTTGACTGAAAAAGAAATTTCGTCGAAGATTTTCGACAGATAAAGAATTTCGTCGAAGATTTTCGAAAAAAATAAAAGATAAAGAAATTCAATATTGTGGACTTTTCGACGAAATTTTGATTCGGTCGAAGATTTTTGACGAAAAAGGAAATCTGTCGAAAACTTTTGAAAAAAATAAATGAAAAAGAAATTGAATTTTGTGGGCTTTTCGACGGAATTTAGATTCCGTCGAAGATTTTTGACGAAAAAGGAATTCTGTCGAAAACTTTAGAAAAAAATAAAATAAAAAGAAATTGAATATTGTGGGCTTTTCGACGGAATTTCTTTTCCGTCGAAGAATTTTGAAAAAAATAAAAAGAAAAAGAAAATATAATTTGTGGACTTTTCAACGGAATTTAGATTTCGTCGAAGATTTTCGACGGAAGAGGAATTCCGTCGAAGAATTTTGAAAAAAATAAAAAGAAAAAGAAAATATAATTTGTGGACTTTTTGACGGAATTTCGATTCCGTCGAAGATTTTCGACGGAAAAGGAATTCCGTCGAAGAATTTTTCAAAAAAATAAAAAGAAAAAGAAAATATAATTTGTGGACTTTTCGACGGAAAAGGAATTCCGTCGAAGATTTTTGAAATAAAAGAAAAAAAGAAAGAAAAAATATTTGTCTCTTTTCGACGGTTAGCAAAATCAAACTTATCGAACTAATAACCTGTATTAATGGTTTTCAAATTAAATTCCATCTGTTTGTGTAAATTTATTTATAGAAAGTTAAAAATTCCAAATTCCAAATTGTTAGTACATAGTTGTCTAGAGTCAATCTGAGAGTCAGATGGACCCAAGTAGATATAACAGGTTGATCATTCGATGAACTCAACTAGCTCTGGGACAACAAAGCATTGTGAGTGCTCTATGTTGTTATTATATGGATTGGGCCTAATGGGCCCAAGTCCATTTATGTCACTTGCTATGTTGGGCCTGATAGGTCGGACAAAAACACTTTAAGTTGTCTTGAATTCAAGCATATATGGTTTGGTCCCAATAATGCATAATGAGCCTGTAACACCCCGTATATATATATCCGGTAATGTTATCATCATATCGTATTAAGCTGCGCTTAATTAAAATGCGGAATTACTTTTTCTTTTCAATTATGATACCATTAACATTACCAACTTGCTTAATAATCAATTTATTAAAATATCGCCTGTATGTAATTGCAATAAAACAGCTAACTGAAATACCTCATAACATAGATAATAAAAGTGTGGCTCTAGTCACGGAACTACAACAACGTAGACCGGACCATCTAACAGTTTATACAACTCCAAACTAAAAGTACTAACAGAAAGTGTCATGGACAATTCCCATGCTCACTCAAATAAGGCAACATGCCCAACATCAGTCTCAACAACAACATATCATAAATAGCGGAAAACATAAACAGCATCCCAAATCCAGTCATGCTAATATAAAGCAGTAAAACATAATCAGCTAAGCTCCGGCCTCCTGTCGCCTGAGGCATCAGTACCCATACTACCTGATCCTGAAATATGCATTCCCCAAACGTGGGGTAAGATCTCTAATCTAGAAATCTCAGTAAGTCAGTGAGTCCTCAAGGATCTTTCACCCCAAACTCACTTACATGTGCAATATAAGTTCAAAAGTAATTTATCATTTATCATTTCTAAAACAATGCAATGCAGCAATATAGGAATATAAAATATGACGAAGCTGGAATGGTAGCTACCAATACCACGCAATGTCCTGCCTAATGGCTCGGCATATAAGCCTACGGGTCTCATCTAAGGCGTGTTCCAAGAACAACCAACCAAGGTACCCCTCCCATCCATATACACTCGAGACTTCCTAGTGTGCTCCTACCCGGATTACACACCACGACCCTAGGTCAGCTGGAACTCCCTCTCAGAGACCTATCCAGTGGAAGTCCGAACTGCCCGAAGGCAAACTGTCTACTGGCCAGAGACTCGGTACCTATGTACCAATATACATACTACATGCATGCTCATGCTGTTCTATACTACCTATATACATTTCCTACCATCATCCTCAACGGGCATGGTGGAACACACAAGGGGATCAAGCCCCAGTATCAAGAGGTTACCTTAATATGTTCCTCCACTTAGCTCCAAAGCAATTTACGTTCCAAGCTTGTTACTCAACAGAATGCCAACACAGAGGACATTCCCAATTACTCAAAACTCATACGAACACATGCCAATTAACAATTATACAAGCATGATTCAACCACTTACCTCAATCCCACTTGGTCCAGGACCAAGGGCAATCCACCGACTCACGGTTCGGGGTTCAAATCAACGTACGACAACCTACAATAACCATGTACGAATCGTCAGTAGACGACAATTCTATCAAAACGCGAAAAACGTCAAAATTCACTCCTACACCTTGTAGGTTCGGCCTTCTTAGGCTGATTTCACAATTTATTTTTCTAAATTTTCTTTCTCATTTGATTATACATCCTTAGGTTGCTAAAAGGCTATACCAAGTGTCGTTTTTCCATTTTACGTCTTTTAAACGTCGTTTTGCTTAATATTTCACTCTAGGATCCTTTATGACCCTTAACACCATTTATTATTTTTCATTGATTCTTCCACTTTCCAACCACCACACAACCCATCTAAATACCATTTAATACATGATACATCATCCAAGCCATGCTAATAACATCAAATTCCTAAAACTCTCTATATGGCCGAATATTCAACATGGTGACCTCCATGGAATTTCCATCAATTCCAATTACTCCACACCACATACAACCCTATCATATCATCATATAATCATACCACAACTCACCAATCCAATACCAATGCATTTTCAAATTTCAACGTCATGACACCTCAAAATTTTCTAAGTTACAAAATCATATTTTTCACCAAAAATTTTCATTGCATTTATAGCTAATACACATTATTCTAAGACACATTCATGTACAAACTTTTTCCAATTGAGCTCTCTAAACACATCAATCACAAAATCCCCTTTTAGGGTTCATGAACTCAATCACCAAATTAAACCGTTAAAATACAAGAAAACTCACCCCAAAGCTTGGCACAAGGGTCCTCCTAAACATACTCCACCATTGGAGCACCTAGAAGCTCCAAGATCACAAATCTAAGCAAGTGAGCCACGACCTTGGGGAGGAATTTTCGCAAAATATATTTGGATTCAAGGCTTGCCACTAGTGCCAATGTGTTTAGAAGGCCATTTCCAACAAATTTCAACACAAATTTTACTAGATTCGGTGGAGAAATGAGTGATTTAGGAAGAAAAGAAAAGCTTGGGTTTGTTTTCCATGGGGGAGGGGGTGCCGCGGCCAAGAGAGAGAGAGGGATGGAAATGGTGAATGAATAGTGTCCTTATGACACGTGTTAAATAACTTAAGTGAGGTGGGCCCCACCGCCACCTCACGCGATTTAAAACTAATACGAATTTCCACTGAGCGTCCGTAAAATCAAAATCTATTTAGAAACTCTAATTTTCAACACT
Organism: Gastrolobium bilobum; assembly: GCF_033153095.1. NCBI lineage: Eukaryota > Viridiplantae > Streptophyta > Magnoliopsida > Fabales > Fabaceae > Gastrolobium > Gastrolobium bilobum. Next base: position 19,099 of record NW_026899203.1, read on the forward strand.
AACCATTGCCCTTTAATTATACTTGATCAGATGAATCCGGAGTTTTCCGGTCGTTCAGAGAAAATGTTGTTTTAAGCTGTTGCGCGCGCCGTTGGCACGCTTCCCCAAACTAACTCATTTCCATCAATTTTTATCAGAAATCATATTTCCTAGTTCTATAGACCATTTATAACTCATATTTGAAACCTAGAGCTCAAAACTCAATCGGCACGTTTTACGGTGCAATTAAATCGCGGTATTTTGACCGGTAAAAACACTATTCACTGATTTTTCTGAAACTTGCCTATCCACTCAATTTTTCGTTTTGAATCCATTTCCAGGGTTACTTTTACCATCTGAGACCTTCTACTCAATTTTTATCTTCCTAGGGTTGCGTGTTGGCTAATTACCGTTTTGCCCTTTCTTTGTATTTTGGCCTAATCTTCAGGATTTTCACTAATCCTTCACTTAAATCCTCATTTAATATTTTAATATTTAATTTATAATTGCGAGGTGTTATAGCCTTCAGTTTATGTATCTAGTTTAGCACAAACCATCATCCTAAGTGTCGTACACTTCAAATGGCACCCTTACCCGACTAAATGATAGGTTTTAGTTGAGCTAGAGAGCACTATTATGTAGAATGGATTTGAATGTCATCGATGTTGGGAGGCAATCAAAAACATGCTAGATAATTTTATTTAAGAGTTCATTTTTAGTCTCATCATTAGCTATTCCTTTTCCTTTATCTTGCATGCATATTATAATAACTATTATATAGTTTTTCCTTTTAAACGTCTTGTTTAAACATGCATACTAGTCGAGGAATGATCGCGTTTACTATAAGCATGCATACTAGTCGCAAATTCAAAAATTCAAATTCAAATTTCAAATTTCAAATTTCAAAAAGTAAACAGAATTCACAATTCCGAATAACAACTTTAAACCTTTGAAATTTAAAATTTAAATTGTAAGTTTTTGAAAATTCGAATTTCTATAACAAACACACATGCATGCATGATTTCAAAAATCATAAATTCGAAATTTAAACGCAAGTGGATGATCATGGTGCCTTCCGTTTTTCAATCCAAAGCATCTTCAATCCTCGGATCATCTTCTTGGCCGAAACATCTTTGTGCTCCATGGACTTACATTTTGAACTTCATCGATTTAAAATTTACATCCAAAAATTATAAAAAATTTTAAAAATGCAGAATTTTAAATCGGGACAGAACAATCCCATTTAACCAAAAGAATTAAAAAATATATAAACAAACATTCGAAGCACCATGACCATCCAATAATCAAAGTACCTACAAGAAGCTTAGAGGCATAAAAAACAATATACAATTGCTAAGCATTATCAAATTCATCTTCAAAACATGATCAAGATTCATAAAAATAAAATTGTGATGCGGCTGCCCACCATGTAGGCCGCGGCTATGATGGTGTCATCACCATCATGGTTTTTTTGACAATTCTAGTCTAACTAGATTTAAAACCCATTCTTAGCCCCAAGACTCTCTTGGTCGCAACTTTGTCTCAACAAAATGATGTCTCTTTCACATAATCACAAAAATTAGTACTTTCATAAAGAATAAATTTTTAAAGAATCTTGTTCAAAAAGATGAATATTTCAAAAACAGTTTTTGAAAATCCAATATCAGATTTCTAACCCCATTCATTTGCAGCAACGAGCCAGGCTCTGATACCACTTGAAGGTTCAAAAACTGCACCATAGTCATACTATGAAGCGCATACATGGGTGGAAAAACAAAAATTTTCGCAGCGGAAGCATAGACCATCTATACACCCCATGTATGAATGCTTTACGTTGAAACAATATGGGGTTTCAGAATTACCTTTTTCACTTGTAGGCGCAAAAGGATGACGCCCTCCAACGGTGATCCACACGGTTATCTCTTTCTTGCTAGCGAGAACTCTTTCTCCTTGATCCCTCCTTATCCTCGGTGGCTGGCTAGGCGCATGCAAGGAAGAGGCTACCAAGTGTTTGGATTATCTTTCTCAAGACTGTAATGGTGTCTTGAGGCTAGGTGATGGTGCAAAAAGGAGAGAGAAGAAGATGGAACTTTTCCTAGAACCCTAAGAGGAGAGAGGGAGTATCAGGTTTTTCTCATTATCTGATCAACTGCATCAGCCCCCCCATTTAGTTAGGCGCAAATTTGAATGGTAAGAGGATCTTTCTTTGCTTGATCCTCTCACTTAACAACTGACCAGACTGTTGGGAGCCTTTGGAAGCTTCATGACTTGAATTCAAAATTCAAGTATGGATCATATCCATTTGTTCCATGAAATCTGATACAGAATCCAGTCAAGATTTCTCTCTCCACATAGGCGCCCCTCTTCCTCTTCTTCCCTCAGAAATTTTGTTGCAACAGTATTCATTTGAATTCTAAATTCAAATGAAAAAGCAGTTGAGAGAATCTCTATCCAATCTCTATTGGATAATTCTTTTACATAATTTTAAATTATCCTCAACAACCTAACCTCATAGAATTTAAAATTCAAATTCAGATTTCAAAGTCCAATTTGAAATTTAAACTCAAATATAAATTCCATCTTATCCCAGTTCGTAATTCGAATTCGAATTCGAAATCCAAATTCAAGTTTCAAGTTTCAAATTTGAAATTTGAAATTTGAAATTTGAAATTTCAAAAATTCAAATTTCAAAATTCAAATTTCAAATTTGCCCAAACCTTATTTTGGTCAAGTCAACTCTTTGACTTACTAGGATTCATGCCCCGAGGCCTCTTTGGCCTACCATCATATTTGGGCCCATTAGTGGAGAAAACTCTTTCACCACTAATGCCCCAAAAGGGCGCATGGATCAAGTGGGCTTGGAGTCCCCACTCCAACCCAACTTGACTCATAGTCTTGACAAAGCCTTATAACTTATTATTGGTCCAAACTTGCTATAACTTGCAATAAGGAATAACCTTTGTGTGTGACTCATTAGGCCCAATTAGTTACTGACATAAATAAACTTGAACCAGTTAAACTTCTTTAAAAAGGCCCAATCTATTTAATGACTACATGATACACTAGCAATGTTCTGTAACCCCAGAACTAATTGAATTGATCAAGTGATCTACCTTTCTATTTTGGATACAGTGCCAGCATTATCCCTCACATCGTCGGTCACATTTAGTCGAGAGAAAGGATAGAGTATCATCTCTCTTTATTGACTAAATATAATATTTCACAGGAACTAGGAATCTTCTTATATTGACTCTAAGACAGATCATGACTCTTCATGATCTCTTACCATGCATAGATTCCCGAGTCAACTAGAAGTCATCTCACCCCTACCGGTCTTTGTGAACGACTAATCCCTTATAGGGGATTGTGAGTCCTTTCGGCATGTCCATCTATACTCATGTATTCGAGTTATACCCAAAAGTACATTGTTCTCCCTATCTTCAGGCGAATAGAGTTGTACAGTCAAAGTATAACTCTAGGACATAGTATTCGATGACATCCTTAAGTCTAGGACGATCTGCACTACCAAACGTTCAGAGACTTTACAAATCCAATGATACTCTTCATAATGAATCCTTGTGGAGTCTCTAGGGGTTCAGTTCAGTGTTATCTGTTCTCCAACAGATCCACCCACGACATCAGCTAAGGCATCACCATGCCTGCATTCCATGAGGTCCCTACCTTGTATCTCCATATAAGTAGATGATGTCGTACTAGTCTTATTGAGATCGCCAATACCCTTTCTTGGTGATTCAAGACCAGGAACAAATTTTAGGTAATAGACATTCAGTGTCCTCGAGTCCTCATGATCATGATCCCTATCATAGATCCTCGAGTGTACACCTGTTCTATTCCTAGGGTCTTTATCTTTAAACGTAGATTTACAATGAAATATTGGCGAGACATAAATATGATAAAGATAAAGTTTGTTCAAATTTATTAATCATGAAATACCAAATAGAAAAAGGTGTTCATCTGATAAAATAGATTATCTCTAGGACACCTATATACTAACAGTCCTTGCCCATGGAAGGCTCACCACTATGGTAGGTACCTAAAATGATGTCCCCAAGAAGGGGTGAGATAACAAAAATCTCAATAAGCTCAAGGTTTAAGAGGATCTTCTATTCCCTTGAACTCACTTCTTACATGACAAGTCAGATATAAAGCATATATATAATCATACAGCATAAACATAGCAACATATCTGATCCTGGTTAGCTATTCTAGGACTCATCCTCAAATAGCCAACACCTGGTATGTCCAACACGCTAGTGTGCAATAACCCCCAGAGTCCAGTCATAGGCAGTCTACACACAATATCTCAAGAGCATGAAATAACTCAAGGGAATGACCCAAGAGCCTACATACATATTCACTGGCCAGGAACCTCATAACATACATCATCAGTGCATCATAGCATAATGAATTATATAATCTCTATATGAATGTGGATGAATCCACATATACAACATATCTCATACTTTCATACAATTGCAACCATAATGCCCACCATCATGGTGGAGTCACAAGAGAAGAGAAACATCCTAAAGAAAGAGCTTACCTCAGAGAGCTATACTCAAGCCCACTTGCCTAGGCAAGTACGTATACTCCAACAAATGTCCTCACAAGCAAGAATCTCTAGGCACACCTAGAGAATGAATCATACATATACATTAATGACATATTAATTAGTCAAGTAAATATACAAGACTTAGCCATTTATTGATTCCATTTCATTTTTACATACTCATATGCCAATAATATGCCCAACACAAGTCTAGACCATTAATTACATAATTACATGTTTTAGTTCATAAGGAATTGTTATCTTACAACAAAATTAACTATGTGATTTAAGCACTTCAATCATCTTAAAATTACACTCTGAGGAAACTAAGATAACTTGTATTATCCTTCATAGCTGTGACATACATAGGGTACATAAGGTGTTCATTTGTTCGCTAAGTCCACAATAACTCATTAGACACTTAGTACATTAATAAACTCTCTTAAATTAAGGTCTTTTCCACTTTTCTTACAACTAATCAAGACATTTATCATCAATATATGTCATTCATAACCTTGAACATTAATTATTATAAGTTACTAAGGGGTTCTCATAAACCCACTCAGCCTAAATCTCACTTTTACGGTTTTTCTATAACTGTACATGCTTCTATTTTCTAGTCACTGTGCGCAACCTACTTGTTATAACATTCTCATCTTTTAGTATGTTAATCTAGACTCAATTAAATTTCCAACAAGGTATCACATGCCTTATTTGGAGTTCTCTAGCTCCAGTTATCACCATTTGAAGTTGGACAACCGAAACTGCGTGCCAACTCCCTGGGCAGTTTCAACTCAATCGAACCTATACAACGCTACACATCTTCAAATAGTACCAAATTTTGAAACAGCATAGCTAACATCTCAAGCTTCAAAATCATATATGGAACATCCCTATTGGACCTCTGTGGAGGGAGATATGCTCTCCCAAAGTTAGCCTAAAAACTTGTCATTTAACCAAAGTGATTAATTAGCAATTCCTAATTAGGTTTAGTTGGAAACCCTAAGTTACTTTAATTTTTAGGGTTTTCATATTATTAGGTCACTTATACATTCCCACATATCCACATTAGGTCTTAGTTCATTAAGTTCACTAATTACCTAATTAGTGCTTCTAAATCCTAATTAGGTCTAATTTTAGGGTTTTATAATTAATTAGTCCATTATGCATGGTCCACCTCACTTAAACCTTGGATTAGTGTCCTATTTAGGTCTTGAACCAATATTTAAAATACTAACCCTGATTGATCCCTAATTGGTCGAATTGTTTAAGTGTTATAAACAACATTTTTAGCTTGTCAACTTCCCCATTTCTTTAGTTAATTAAGTCCTACACTTAATTAGTCCACTAATCCATTATTTAATTAAATTTTAAACATAAAACCCTAATTATACTCATTAGGGCAGATTTGGCATGATAGTGTCATTAGGGTTCCAAAGCCATCCTTAATCAAGATTAGGGTTCTTAATTTAAAGATTACATTTTTAACAATTTTTATTGGTTCCACTTATGATTTTCCACCCTTTATGTAACACCCCGTGTATACCCGATTTGTTATCATGTCATCGTATTAAGCTACGCTTAATTAAAATTGTGGAATAACTTTTTCTTTTCAATTATGACGTCATTATCAATTACCAACTTGATTACTTAATCATTTTTAAAACATCGCTTGTATATAAATTGCAATAAAACATCTAACTGAAATACCTCATTAAATATATAACAAATGTGTCTCTAATCACGGAACTACAACACGTAGATCGTACAATCTCCTGATAGTTTATACAACTCAAACTACAAACATACTAACATCAATGTGGCATGGACAATCTCCATGCTCACCAAATAATGCAACAAAGCCCAACAGAGTCTCAGCTCAAGCAACAATAGTCATAAAATGTAAAACAGATCATCATCCATGCATATCATCAAAAGCAGATAAACAACAGTCAACTCAGCTCCGGCCTCCTGCCGCCCGAGGTCTCAACCCCCGTGTTACCTGAACCTGAAAATGTGCCCCAAACGTGGGGTAAGATCTCTAAACAGAAATCTCAGTAAGGGAAAGGGTCCTCAAGGATTTCTCCACCCCAAGCTCACTTACATGCGCAATATAAGTTCTAAATGCAATATACGATATCAGTTCCAAAATACGTGCAATGCAACAGATAACCATGTCATGTGTGTCAATACTATTCTACTGGCCAGAGAAATGCAGGATTTACATATGTCTAAATCCTACAAATAGTGCAAGATGCCACTTACATCCACCCACAGAATCACCGTCTTGTATGACACTGTAACACCCTGTATATATCCGGTAATGTTATCATATCATCGTATTAAGCTGCACTTAATAAAAATTGTGGAATATCTTTTTCTTTCAATTATGACGTCATTAATCATTACCAACTTGCTTACTTAATTAATTAATAAAACATTGTCTGTATGTAAATTACAAAAGACAGCTAACTGAAATACCTTATTAATTAATTAAACAACATAAATATGTTTCTAGTCACGGAACTACAACACGTAGACCGGACAAAATAACAGTTTATACAACTCCAACTAAAAGTACTAACATCAAGTGGCATGGACAAACCCCATGCTCACACAAATAAGGCAACAAGCCCAACATAGTCTCAACAACATCATAATAAAATAAAGCTAAAAGCATAACATCAGCAGATAGATCCAGCATCCAAACATGTCAGCAAATAAACAGCAATTATCATAAACTAAACTTCGGCCTCCTGCCGCCAGAGGCATCAGCCCCCAAATTACCTGAACCTGAAATAAGACCCCCCAAACGTAGGGTGAGATCTCTAAACAAGAAATCTCAGTAAGACAAGGGGTCATCAAGGATCTTCCACCCCAAGCTCACTTACATGTGCAATATAAGTTCCAAAAGCAGTTTAACAATATCATTTCCAAAATAGTGCAATGCAACAGATAATCATGTCATGTGTGTCAATTTTATTCTATTGATCAGAGAAATACAGGAATACGTCTATTACCCACACAATATGCAAGACGCTACTTGCACCCACCCACGGACTCACCATCTTGTATGACGCTACATACTCAGGCTTACCGACAAAGTGGAAACAACACATGCATATTATAAGCCATTGCACATATCAGCTCAAAAGCATTTCCAAAACATCAAAAGCATGTAACGCAGCATGCATATAAACCATTCCCCCATGGGGTATGGTGGAACCACAACATGGCTAAACCAAGGACACAAAAGCTTACCTTGCAAGCTAACTATCCCAGCCAAGAGTCCGCACAAGCTCAAGGCCCACAACAGCACAATCACAATCTGTTTATATCAGAAATATTATTAATAACCATACTTTAAAGGTTCATTTCATTTTGACAATCTTTCCTTATTTGATTACATCTTTTCTAGTTCATAATTATCAAGCATTAAGTCCTTCAATTAAAGGTGTCATTTTTTCCAACAGTAATACAAACTTCCTAGGCCATCATGCCCAAAAGGGGACTAACCCACGCATAAAACTGGTTTCTGGTCATTTTCACAGGTGGTAATCGATTACCAAGGACATGGTAATCGATTATCAAGGACATGGTAATCGATTATTGCACATGGTAATCGATTACCACTAGCAAGGTAATCGATTACTGCACATGGTAATCGATTACCAACCAAAAGTAATCGATTAACACGCGAGCAGAACAGTTTTCTGCAGAATTTTTCTGCACAATCCGAAGCAAAAATGTCACCCAATGACCCAAGGTTCGGTTTTGACCCAAAATAGATATTCATTAACACTTATTATCCTTAGATTAACAACCCTAAGCTTGAATGATTAAAGTTATCTCATTTCATAACATAAACAAGCTATTTTCATGAAAAATTAAAGGAAAGTTCAAGGTATACCAATGGGGTCCAAACTCAGCAGGAAAGAAGGCTCTTAGAGCTCTCCAACAATGCTCAAAGATGCTGATTTTAAGGAACCACGAAAATACAACACAAGGTGGGTTCTTTCTCTTCAAAGATCACACTTTGAAGCACCAAATGCCATGACAATGGCCTTTCCAAGGAAAACTCACCAACTCAGCCCACAAAACCCCATAAACCAGAAGCCACACTCAACCACAAGGCTCCTTACCCTTCTCACAACCAACTACTAGGAGTGTACAAGGTTTAGTGTGAAGGAATCAAAGGGAAAGATGAGTTCTTGGCTCACAAAGGCGCATGGAGCTCAAGTTCAAGAAGGGAGAGCAATGGCTGAAGGTGGTCGGCCCTCAAGTCTCACGCAGCAGCCAAAATGAGGCCTAGGGTTTTGTGCCACTTAGCTTATATAGGCGGTTTAAGATAAATCACACTCTATTAGCAAAAATAGCTACGCTTATCATTTTAATCTCAAACTTCATATTTTGAACCTAGTCATTTTTCTAGGATTTGTCATATTTTATAATAATTTTTCGCTACACTTTTTTGGTACGCGTTTTAACACTGACAATATTAGTTCCGACATCAATTCTCATTATTTTGACTTCAAACTTGTTTTACAAGTCCTATATATTATTCTAGGAATATTCATGCACTTATTATAATTTTCCGGGATACTTTACTGGTACGCATTTATACCTAGTAGCAAAACCGGTATCTGCATTTTTCGTTCGAAAAGCGATTTTTAGCATTATTAATCACTTTCTATATTTATTTAAGCCTCATAATAATTATTAGGGTCAATTATGGAATTATTTCCTAATTTCACATAATTAATTAGTTAACTTCCTTAATTAACGGTGCAGGTTCTTACAGATACTACATACTCAGGCTTACTGTCTAGATGGAACAACACATGCATATTATAAGTCCCTTGCACTTACAGCTCACAAGCATTTAAATCATCAAAGCATGAAAACACATCATGCATATAAACCATTCCCCCATGGGGTATAGTGGAACCAACAATGGCTAAACCGAGGACACAAAAGCTTACCTCTAAGCAATCAATCCAATACAAGGTCCACACCCGTTCAAAGTTCACAAACAGCACAATTACAATCTGTTTGGACCAACAATCATATCAACAATCATATTCTAACAACATAAGACATAAAGACAACGCTTTCCTTTTACGTTTCATGTCTTTAGGCTTCAACAAAGCCCTTAAGCCCTTAATCACTTTGATTCTGACTTAGATTAATTATTACAGAAGTCCACATTAACCAATCATGGGTCCACAAACCCAAAATGTCATTTTGTATGAACAGTACAGCTACTGCCTCGGAATTTCCAGAATATCCGGATACATGTCGGGGACATATCCGGATATCCCATATCCAGATATCATATCCGGATATCCATATCCGGATATCTATATTCAGATATCACAATATCCCATATCCGGATATCATATCCGGATATCAATATCCTGATATTTTGCGACAGAATGCAGTCTCTGCATTTCGCGAAGATATCTATACAAGACTCAACCTTTTAACCCATATTAACGTCCAAGCATGCATTTTTATACCCCTTTAGGTTCATATACAGGTTGGTTACTTAAACAACTCATATAACATGCCAAGACTCTTCATTTAACCAAAGAGACTCATGATCAAAGGTGGTGGAGCTTACCCAAAGGTTCAAAATAGAAAAGGAGTGCTCTTGGAGCTCACCAATCTGCTCTAAAGGTTCTGACTACGAAGGTGCACGAGAATGGCACACCACAATGGTGCTTTCTCACCAACAATGGCTTCTTGAAGCCTCAACAACCCAAGAGAATGCTCTCACTCCACTCAAACCACGAACACAGACCTTCCTCCTCACACACAGAGGTCACAACTCAAAAATGGTGGCTCTTTCACCCTCACAATGCTATCTCTCAATCACACAAGTGTTTAGGTGAAGGTTCAAAGGAAGAAAAGGCCCCATGGCTCACAAAATGGAGAAGAGAAGGAAAAGGAACAGAGTAGAGAAGCTGGTCAGCCACCAAGGTCACATAGCAACTGATTTATGCCTAGGGTTTTGTGCAAAATGAGTATATATAGGCGTTTTAAGTTAAAACACATTGTATTAGCATTAATAGCTACGCTCATCATTTTAATCTCAAATTCATGATTCTGAACCTAGCCATTTTTCTAAGATTTATCATATTTTTGTTTTATTTTTCGCAGCACCTTTTCGATACGCATTTTTACTTAACCAATATCAGTTCTGACACCAGTTCTCATTATTTCGACTTCAAACTTGAAATCACAGTCCTATATATTATTCTAGGGATATTCATGCACTTATTATAATTTTCTGAGATACTTCATCGGTACGCACTTATACCGTGAGGCAGAACCGGTATCTGCACTTTTCGTCAGAAAAATGACTTTCAGTATTCTTACTCACTTACTATAATTATTTAAGCCTTCTCATAATTATTAGGGTCAATTATGAAATTATCTCATTAATCTCATAATTATTTAATTAAATTCCTTAATTAATGGTGCGGGTTCTTACACTTTACCACTTCAAGAACCCATTTTTACAAAAATCGAAACATCAACCCACAAGAAAGCATGGTGGCCGAATTGCATAGGTGGTTGGAGGAGGGTTTTGTTCACCATTTCACCAAGGTTTCATGCTTACTTCTTCAAGTGAGCACTAAGGCTTCAAACTCCCATCTTTCTCAAGCAAAAATCCTTTCTTTCCACAAAGAACACACCTTTAAGAAAGACACTATGTTAGAACTTAAGAATACAACTCAAAGGTGGAATTTTTGAAGAACAAGGTTCAACAAACTTACACTAGAACTCTAGGGAATAAGCACCAAATGAGTGTTCTTCCAAGAGAACTCAAAACACCATCACCATGGCTTAAAGAAACCAAGAAAACGTTGCTGTATGGAGAATGCTTCACCATAAAAATTTGGTTTTCAAGAACAAAAATGGTATGCTCTTGAACAGGAGGATGAGAGGAACAAGTTTTGTGAAGGGTGTTTAGTGATTTGATGGAGTTTTGGTGGTGAAAAGCTAGAGAGAAGGAGGAGAAAAGCTTGAGATTCAAAAATGATAGAGAGAGAGAGAGAGAGAAAATGACGCTGGAAATTCTGAATGGAGGGTGCCCTAGTCTTCTAGGGTTTTGACCAAGTCACATAAGTGACTTTCTGTCATTTAGTGACGCCCGGTGTAATTTTTATTTGAACTGTTATCAAATTTCTACCCGGAAACACCCAACACTCTAAATTTAAGTAATTAATATTAATTTTGTCTAATTATCATGTTCCTAACTTAAAAATTTGATTAGTAGATCACAGATTCACTTACAGCTGTTTAATTGCACTATAGTCTTTACCGGTGTTCTTAACTGTACCCGGATTTCATAAGCTTCTGAACTCTAACATTATTGGTCTAATTATGACTTGTTAGGCATATATTGGTCTTTCCTTCCATTTTCTCATCTCTTTTCTGTTCCGAGATTCTACCGGCTGCTCCTACAGCAGTACAAAATACCCAGCAAAAGTGACTTTTTCAATATACCCAAATATGGGTATCAAACTTCATCAAATCATATACTAACCTCATCTATGATAATCATATCATTAAAATAGCTCTCTAACTCAAATTAGCTAAATTGAAACTATTTTACTGATTGTTACTGCGTCAGCAGTCAAAAATAACTGATGAAAATCCACCTGTGTAGAATACTATCAATATGGATATCAAAGTTCTTAGAATTTTATCCTCAATCCATTTATGACCCTAAGGTCTTCATAATAATCCTCTAATTTTGAAATTATAAAATTAGGGTTATAATACTATAGGTTATAAATGTGCGTAATGCCTATCTTTTGTTCTCTGGCCAGTAGGATTAATACACACATGACATGGACATATGCTGCATTGCACAGTTGTTTTATATACTGCACTATACATTTTCTCTATACTGTCGTTACTATTTTTGAACTTATATTATACTTGCAAGTGAGTTTGGGGTAGAGAAATCCTTGAGCACCATTTGCCTTACTGAGATTTGTCAAAATGTCACCAAAAAGAGGAGTACATAATCTCATCCTTTTTTACTATGAACTCTAGGGACTACATAATTATAAGGGGTGGCTGGATATTAAAGTTGATTTTTTTTTCTCTCTCTCTCCAGAAACTTTTCATAAACTTGTTCTATTTTATATCGTCCAGCTAGTAATCCTGATCGTTGATTCTAATTTATTCCCTGCATTAATGCTTTTAGGGTGTGCATGACAACTGTTCTATTCCCTAGCACTATTTATAAAAAGAAACAATTATTTTCTATTTTTGTGCTTTGGAACAGTTTCTGAGAAGAAAATGTGTTTGATAACATGTTCTATTTTTATTCCGAGAATGAAAATTGCATTTGATAACATAACAATTAATATAATAAAAAATAATTCCTATTAAATATAAAAAAATTTAGGATCATCACTTTCCTTTCTATATGGTGGTGGCGACGTCGTGGTGGTGGTTGGTGGTGGTGGCATGGTGATGGTAGTGGTGGTGATGGCATGGTGGTGGTAGTGATAGCAGTGGCTATGGTGGTGGAGGTGGTAATGATGGCGAAGGTGGTGGTGGCGGCGGCAGCAGTAATGGCGGCAATGGTGGTGGTGGTGATAGTAGTGACTGTGATGATGGTGGTGGTGATGGTGGCGGTAGTGGTGGTGACAATGGTGGTGGTGATGACGGCAGTGGTTGCGGCGGTGGCGATGTCAGTGCTTGCGGCGGTGGTGGTGATGGTGGCGGCGGCGGTGGTAGTGGTGGTGATGGTGATGGTGGTGGTGGTGGTGGCAGTGGCTGCGATGATGGTTGAGGTGGTGGTGGTGGCATGGTGGTAGTGATGGGTGGAGGCGGTGGTGATGGTGGCAATGAGATCGTGGTAGTGGTGGTGGTGGTGACGACAGTACTGGTGGTGACGACAGCGGCGACGACGGTGGCGGTGATCGTGTCGGGATGATGGTGGTGGTGATGATGATGATAGAGGTGGAGAGTGATTGAGAAAAATAAGTATTTCTTATTTTGTGCTCGAGAACAAAAAAACAGAAATTTTTTGATTCTTTTTTCTGTTTCCCAGCAGAAAAATTAAATCGATTTATCCTGGGAACAAAAAATAAGCTGATTTTATCAAACGAGTTTTCAATCCATTTCTATATCTAGGAACAAAAATTAAAAAAAAATGATTCCGGGAAGATTGTCATGCACGCTCTTACCCACCCAAGTATAATTATGATTACTAACTGGACATCCAACAACTTGAGAAATATATATATATATATATATAAGGTAAGATCCTTTGACACCAATTTTAAATTTAAAGTTTGACACATCATCTGAGAGCCATTAGATAAAAAAAATCAATGGTGTCACATGCTTACAAATCAGAATCGTCGATCTTTTTTTATCTAACAACTTTTAGATGAGGTGTCAAAAGATCCTACCTATATATACAGTGGCGGACCCAGGAAAATTTCTCTATGTTCGCACATTTAGTAGCGAGGGTTCAGGGGCAGCGCCTCCGAATTTTTTTTTGTAAAAAAAGTTTAAATTAACGATTGAACCCGCTTATAATCCAGTTGCTTCCATAATAAATGATGAAGAAATCATGGGAATGAGTACGTGACAGGAGAGGAAGAATAAGTTTTCTCTCTAATCAATTTGTGTTACTACGTTGTTTTAATCTTCTCTATACGTTGCTACGTTGCTAACTAATATAAGAATAAATATCGTTTTTGGTCCCTAACAAAAAAATTTGGTCCCCACTTTAGTCCATTATAAAAAAAAAGAGTCACATGGTCCCTATGAAATTTAAAGTGGACATATTTTAGTCTTTTTTAGACTAATGTATGTCTTTTTTGAATTTGTGAGGGACTACTATTTTAATTAAATTGATCCACTTTGAATTTTTTAGGGACCTCCTCGAGACTAATTTTTGATAAGGGACTAAAATGGAGACCATATTTTTGTTAGGGACTTAAAATGATATTTACTCCTACTATAAATATTGAACAAGAGACAAATAATAACCTACATAACTACAAAAAAAACTAAAAACTAAAAATCCAAAATCACATGTCCGCACTTGCGGACATGTGACCCAACGTGGGTCCACCAGTATGTATATATATATATATATATATATATATATATATATATATAATACAAGATTATAAAAGGCAATAGAATTCTTTTTATCAAATTTTTAATATAACTACGAATCTAATACTCGAACTTGAAATCAATAATTAAGTTGAAACAAACCCTGCTCGTCGAGATATGCATCTACACACAATGTTGTGACAAGCGCAAAACCACTGAGAGAAAAAAAAATTAAAAAATTAAAAAACAACACGCAAAAGCAACAACAAACAATACTAAGCATATTTTTTATCATTTGGTTGATGATAATCTCTTTCTTACTCACATGCTAGGGGGAATATACATACCACAGTGGTATTAATTGTGAATCACAAACTCAACATATAAGGTCATAATCATCACAGAACATATCTTAATCTCATGTTTGCTAAAAGTTGGAAAAAAGACAAAGTTCGGAGGCACATCTCAATCGTAGCAAATCCGAATCATTTCCAATCCAAGTCAAAGTGATTAGAGAGGAGCTTAGGAAATTGCCAAGAAAGTGAGTAATTGTATATATTGTTACGCGTGTTTGTATATTGCATTCCAATTGATGTTTACACATTATATTTATTTTGGTCCTCGTATAACAAAATTCCTTTATTTAATTTATTTATTTACAATTATTTTAATGTCAATAAAGTAGGGCTGAATTGGAGTTACTGTAAAGTGTTATAACTAGATTGAAATATTTGTCACGAATTAGAAAAAAATTATTGCTAGACATAACACTCATTTTTTTAATTTGGTCTTTAAATTTCAATTTGTTATAATTCCATCAAATATTTATATTGTAGGAGTAACAGATTATCAGAACTAAATTAAAAAAAAAAAAAAAAAAAAGGAAAGTTCAACACCCCCATGTAATTTTACTTTGAATCACTTACCTCCACTGGCGGAGCCACCTGTATCTTGGGTGTGGCCTCAAAAAGGGATTTTTGAACTTTTGTCTAAAAAAAAATATACATAAGAATTAAATAAAAAACTTATTTTACATAAAGAATAAATTCAAAATAAATATCACGTATATAATTAATAAATATATTTTAATGATAAGAAAAATATCTTAAAATCCTCGTATTGGAGAAGACCGTTGAACTTTTTCACAAAAAGTAGCCTTACGTTAAAACTAATCTCTAAGCATTTCTTGAACTTGAACTAAAAATAAAAATAACATGTATGGTTCTATAATTTTGGGTTATATTTGGACATCAAGTAAATATTATTCAATTTCAAATTAATTTGTTTAAAAATTGTTTTGTAATTATCATATAATTACCAAAAAAAATTATGTTTTGTTGCTCAAATTTGCATTTATTTAATTCAAAGCATAAAAATTTAAGCGACCCATTATAAATCTAGCGGGGAAGCTTTCATCAAACCTTCACTGCCATTGTCTTTGGTAAACTGAGCAAGGCTTGATAAATTTTTAAAAATATATAATTATAATTTCAAAAACGTCCTTCAAAATAATATATTCTAAAGGTCAAGTAACAAATAAAAATCTTAAGGTTCTTGCAAATGTCGTATTTTTTCCCCATAAATTGTAAATTTCATTTTAAGATTAAGATAAAAAGGATTTGATTATCTCTTTACTATATTAATTGAAATTCATCCAAATTATGAAAAATAAATAATTTTCATATATTTACTAAAAATCTTATTTAAACATAAATAATCTATTCAAACAAAGTACGTCATTTGTAATCGAGGAAAATCCTAATTCATGTTCTATCAAATGCAAGGATACAAATAAACATGTGCTATTTGGCTTGTTATTACCGCAGCATATCAGAACTTTTGAGGGGATAATCTTAATGATGGTGATGGCACCAATTCCTTTCATGGTTGACCAACTTGGTTAGTGCCTTAGTGGAAGAAAAATTGAAATCTTTGGCATTAATTTTAGAGGACCATGGACAATTTTATTTTTTATTTTTATTTTTATTTTTTATCTTTTTGTTTTTTGTTTTTTGTTTTTGGGTACAAAGGACCATGGACAATTTAGCCATACCAAAATTGTTACTATCAAGGATTTGTCGTATTTGAGTTTAGGAATTTGTAATCAATAATCACAACCGAGAGTCCACGGATGTGATCAGGTACCATTCCCTTCACGAACAAAATGTCCAAGAGATGTGGTTCAACTCGAGCCCCAATTGGACTTACCCATGGTTTCGTTATATCATATTTTCTAAATCAAAACCATTCCCTCTTTCTCGTAAGGTAAGATCCGCTTCTGAAAGTCAATAGTGTGCCTCCACGGTACCATTGACCCTATGAGGTGCTTGGTTCGAATATATGCATATCATATTAGTTTAGACTTTAGAGTATATTAAGATATGTTTACCGTGAAATTGTGTTTCATGTTTGATGTTGATGACGACACGCAGTTGGCGGACCCAAATTTTTTTTTTATGTCTGCACAATTAGGGCAGGGGTTCGGGGGTGCCGCCTTTGTTTTTTTTTTTTTTTATAAAGATCATGATCATAATCCAATTTTTGCTTCTACTTCAAAAATAAAATTTTGATGAATCAACCAAAGTTTTAAGGAAATAATCAATAATGATATTTAAAAAAAATAAACACCACAAAAAGACATTTGCAAAATATAGTATAATTGTAGGGGTTAATCGATCAAAATCCACCTTTGTCGATGACTATGTGATCCAAAGTTGGCCACTTTTGTTTCACAAAAAAACGTGAAAAATCCCGTGTGATTCTCCTCCACTTGATGAAGATTGAATTTCAGGAATCATTGATGTCTATTAAGATTTGGAGCTAATAAGGTTTATGTAAAAAAGAAGAGACAAAACAACGGACTAGGGGTTTAAGCTTTTAATTGTAGGGGTTGGTTGGGTTGAACCTATATTTACCTTTTTCTTTTCAATCTTCCTATTTTTTTTTTTACTTGACCTGAATCACTCATCCCATGTGAAATTTCCCCCCCCCCTAACTTTGTGTTTGCAAGTGCAGACAATTGGAAGGAATCACCTGAGTCCGCCATTGACGACACGTGACTTTTTGTGTGCTCCGTTGGAATAATGATACGTATGACGAAATGGATTTGACTCATTAAGTTAGTCCGTTTAATCTGCATAATTAGATTGAATATATTAATCAGTCAACCCAACCCAACTCACCCCATATTAAGCGGGTTAAAGTGGGTCAACCGTTGGTTGGGATGGGTCAACCTACGGATCAGTTTTTTTTTTTTTTGTATAAGATAATGTTTTATTTATCATGTTAAATTTTGTGATATTCAAGATTTTTGTTTCAATTTTCCTCTACAAACGATAAAGAAAAAATACTTGATTTATGACAAATATTATCTATATATTGAGGCAATGAGTTCCTAGAGATGGTCAAACAAAATATTAACATATATTTAGAATTGAGATTAGAAAAATGAACCAGAGGGTGACTGAAGATCAAGATTTCTTCTCCATTCTTTCCAGTAATTATAGTTTTTATGCTTTCTTTTGAATATTTGTTTATGTCAGATATGATTATATCTGGCTAAGTTCTTTTATTGTAGTTAGGGTCACAAACCCACGTCAACCAGAGTTTATACAAAAAAGAAAAAGAAAAATGAACCAGAGTGTATGATGAAATTAGATATTATTATAAAACTCATAAAGTAAGATTTATTTTTTGATTTTAAATTTTTATTATTATTTAAACAAGTTGTCCTGTCATAAAATGGGATAAATTATTATTTTCAACCCATTTTTAAAAGGTGGGCTAATCCATCTTATTTTTGGGGAGTTGACAGGAGGTCAGGATGAACGACTCGTTTTGCCGCATATAAAATATCAAGACAGTGCACCTGGTGCTCATCCTCCAACATTATTTGTCAAAGATGTAGTGTATTTGGTGTTCCGGATAGCCCAACAACTGGTAGCCCAATGAGTCAAGCCCAACTCCAGGCTCCAACCCACGTCAGCCCTAAGGGCCATTGAAGGTCCTCCCATCCCCCAATGCAGCGACGCTCCCAAGGGGAAGCACAAAAACGTCCCATCTTGGGACCATAACCCCCAAGGGCGACTGTCACTGGCACCTTAAAAGGAAATTGTCCCCTTTGCCAACGTTGACACCGCCGGGCACAGGAAGCGCAACGCGGCTACAACAACAGCGCCTGCCATGCCCAGCACTGCCACCATGGGAGAGAATCCCAATGAGGGTTGACCCTCTCCTCACCAACCCACACCAGGTGCACACCACTTGGCTCATAAATAGCCCCCATGGGCACACCAGGAAGAGATCTTATCTATCGTTATTTTTGCCCATTTACTTTGAGTCATATTACTTATCCATTGTTGATTGCTTGCTTATCCTTGGCACAATATCTCTTAGCTTGGTTTGTACCTGTGCTCAGGGTACTATCCTTATGGTGACTCATCCCTAAAGAGAACATAGTGGGCTTATAGATCCCAACGGTACATTGGCGTCGTCTGTGGGAAACTATAAACTTCTATTCTCATTCTCCTACCAAAGATCTACAAGACGCATTTCATATTCTGATAACTAAACATGGTTGTCACGACCAGAAGAACGAAGCAGGCCAGGGCCGTTACCCCCGAAGGTCACGTGCAAACAGTACATTCCAACTCCCCGCCATCCATGCATTCAGCCCCAGCAGAGCGAGCCTCAGGCGAGGACCTCCCTGGAGAGTCAGTCAACGCTAGGAAGAGGCACTTGAAATAGTGTTTGGCGGTTGCGGGTAAAGTCATCACCAAAGTAAGAGTGGATTCAGGTCCTTCCAAGCCTAAAATTGTTTGGGACTGCAACAACTTGGGCGACGTCCTCCCCGGACATGATGACCCTCTTGTCATCCAAGCAATAATCGCCAATTTCGGCGTCAATTGCGTGTTTATTGACCACGGCAGCTCTGCTGATATCTTATTTTTTCCATGTTTCAGGGCGTTAGGATTTACAGTTAATGACTTAACCCCAGTTGCAGGTGAACTTTTAGGTTTCAATGCAGCTACCACCAAGCCTCTTGGAATGATAAGCATGCGTTTGTCTTTGGGAATACCTCCCACGTCAAAGTCAGCCGACATCCAGTTCCTGGTGCTTGACACCCAATCAGCTTACAACGTAATTCTCGGCAGAAGAATGCTCGCCGCGTTTGAAGCAATCATATCGCACCCGCACTTGGCCATGAGGTTCGTGGCGAGGGACAACAAGGTCGCGACGGTAAAAGGTGACCAAACGGTAGCAAGGAGTTGCTACAATATATCTTTGAGACCATCACCTAAGGTCACTTTCAAAGTCCAACCAACGCCCCAAGTAGTAACGTCACTGGTAATTGAAGAAAATGCTAGAAGAAATGACAAAGAACTTGACCAATGTTTACTTGTAAAATTCGACGACAGAGACGACCCTCGAGCGGAGCATTCCAGGCCCACGCCAGACGGAGCATTAGAGCATGTTGTTTTGGGCGACGCAGAACACCAGACAACTACAATCGAAACGATCGGTGATCCAGAAATTAAGAGTAGCTGATCAAACTGCTGCATAGTAACAGAGATCTCTTCTCCTGGAAACCGTCTGATATGCTGGGTATAGACCCTGAAGTGTGCTGCCACTAATTGTCCATAGATCCCAAAGCAAAGCCCGTCGCGCAGAAGAAGAGGAAGTTTGGCCCCGATCGCCAGAAGGTAATCGACGAAAAAGTGGAAAGACTCCGTGACGCTGGCTTCATCAAAAAAGTAAAATATACAACCTGGCTCTCCAACCCGGTATTAGTCAAAAAACCCAGTGGGGTGTGGAGGATGTGTGTCGATTATACCGACCTAAACAAGGTATGCCCCAAAGATGCCTATGCCTTTCCAAGCATCGATCAGCTGGCAGGGTCTAATGGTTGATTGTCGCCATTGACTACTTTACCAAGTGGGTGGAGGCAGAACCCTTGGCCACAATTACAGCTCAGAAAGAAAGGAGGTTCTTTTGGAGAAGCATTGTTTACCGCTTTGGTATTCCGGCAGAGGTCATTACAGATAATGGTACCCAATTCACCGACGCCAAATTCCGTGAGTTGATGGGCAGCCTGCAGATCCGACATCACTTTGCCGCAGTTGAGCACCCCCAATCCAACAGTTTAGTGGAGTCAGCCAACAAAATATTGTCCAAAGGAATTAAGAAGAAACTGGAAGCACACAAGGGGGCGTGGATAGACAACCTCGACAACGTCCTATGGGGATACAGGACAACAGCCCAATCTTCCACTAAGGAAACGCCTTTCAGAATGACTTACGACACTGAAACCATGATTCCTGTTGAAGTCAACGAACCCTCCTGGCGATAGGAACACGTTACCGAGATCGCCAACACTCAAAACCTGAATGAAGCTTTGGACCTGTTAGACGAACTCGGAGAGTATATCGCTCAATCTGATCGCCTTTCAAAGGAAAAGTCAGCCACTTATTACAACAAGAAAGTCATTTCTCGAAATTTTGAAAAGAAAGATTTGGTTCTTAGAAGAGCGAACGTAGGAAACAAGAACGCCCGTGAAGGAAAGCTCGCCCCAAACTGGGAAGGACCTTACCAGATAGCTAACAAACTGGGGAAATGAGCTTACTCCCTCGAGACACTAGGGGGGAAAGCAATACCCAGGGCCTGGAACGCAGATAAGCTTAAGAAGTACTATAGTTTAACTACCATGTAACACTTCCTGCACTCTTTTCCTTCCCCACGTTTTTATCCCAATGGGTTTTACTGCGAAAGGTTTTTAACGAGGCAGAATTTCAGATTTCAATAAATACAATCGCCAATTCGCCAACTCTTTGTCAAAGTAATTTGATCAACTAACAGGATGGTTCTCACCCCGCCATAGTTGGACTGGGACGGTTCTCACCCCCAGCCAACGCCCAAGTAACGAGATGGTTCTCACCCCCGCCATAGTTGGACTGGGACGGTTCTCACCCCCAGCCAACGCTCAAGCAACGAGATGGTTCTCATCCCCGCCATAGCTGGACTGGGACGGTACTCCCCCCCAGCCAATGCCCGAGTAATGGGATGGTTCTCACCCCTGCCATAGTTGGACTGGGACGATTCTCACCCCCAGTCAATGCCCAACTAACAGGACGGTTCTCACCCCCGCCATTGTTGACTGGGACGGTACTCACCCCCAGCCAACGCCCAAGTAACGGGATGGTTCTCACCCCCGCCATAGTTGGACTGGGATGGTTCTCACCCCCAGCCAACGCCCAACTAATAGGATGGTTCTCACCCCCGCCATAGTTGGACTGGGACAGTTCTCACCCCCAGCCAACGCCCAACTATCGCAAAGATTCTCTGGCCGCCCAACTAATATAAGGGTACATCAATTAAAGAAAGCTTAGATCGAAAGCGAAAAAAGAAAACAAGTTCATTGATGATTAAAAAAGTACAAGTCTGCAATTGACATACCAACCACGGCAGGTAGAGAGGAAAAAGAAGAAAAAGCCACCAGTTGACACGCCAACTGTGCAAAACTTATGTAAATTTACAACTTAAGTTGACAATCTTCAGCTGTGATCGCCACCTCAGTAGATCCCATGGCTCATTCAGTCATGCCCTCCTCAACAATCTCCAGGGCCTGTTCGATCACAACCACCTTAACGGTCGTTGGCGCCTTCACGGTCACGCCCGCCTCAGCCACGCCGCCTCCTTTCGCTACGTCCGCGCCACCCGAAGTCACGTCAACAATGGTGGTCGGCACGATGCGCCCAACATCATCTTCTTCAGGATTTTCGTCATCGATGGCGTCACAGGTTGGGGAGTTTTCTGGTGCATCTTCATCTTCATCAGTTCCAGGCCCCTCTTCAATCACAGTCATTTTGCCAGAAGCTAGCCGCTCGACTATGCACCCCCCTTCTACCTCATAGGCGGTGCTGAACCCAAACATATCAAGGTCAGGATAGCGAACCCACACCTGCTGGATCGCATTATTGAACGAATCATACAATATGCTCGCCAATGCATTTTCCAGTTTCTCCACCTGCTTGTTGGCACCTTTAGAGTCTTCTTGGGAAACATTAAAGTTTGCAGATACTGTGACCAGTTCGGCGGATAGCAAGTCCTTGGCGGACTGAAGACTTTCCTTCTCCTTTGAGCTCTTGTCTAGCAATTTCGACAAGTCATCTTTTTCTGACGATAGACGCTCAACTTCGTCATTGGCCTTCTTCAGTTGGGCGGCCAGAGAATCTTTGGCGATCTTCTCGTCACGAATCTCATTTCCAAGGCGCCCAACGTCAGCAGTAAGATTGTTCACTTTTTGCCCAAGCTAATCAAGTAGAGCTTCTTGTGAAGTACAACGTTCGTCAGCAGCAAGGGCGATCTCCCGTAGGCCCAAGATTCGGCCAACTACCACCTCTGTGTTGTCATAGGTTTCCTGGTGGTTAATCCGGTCAGGAATCGTGAATTTTGGCTTCCTGAGGTTGGGAAAGGAGGGGTTAAGATCCCTCTCAGTCAGTTTGAGGGCCCAGCTGACTGGGATTTCAGCAGAGAAAGAAGCCTCCTGCACCGTTGTTGGTGTACCGGTCACGGTCGCCCCGCGGTCACCAAAGTCTTCAAAAGGGTCAACCGACTCATAATCGTCACTATTGGTCAACCGCCTCGACTCAAAAAATTCTAGCTGTGACGCCTTCGCGCTTTCAGGCGGTAGCAAGGTGGGGTCCCCTCCCCTCTTCAACCCAGAGCTTTTGAGCCCAGGAGACCCAGACCCAAAAGTGGACTCGCTTGCCGAGGAACCCCCTGCCATTTTCGGCATATCCTTAATTATAGGCGCATTCGCCCGCTTCGCCAGTTCACCTGCAGGGATGTCGGCTGCAGTCCGAATTTTCTTCTTAAGGGAAGGAACTGCTTTCCCTTTTCCCTTGTCAGTTCTTTTATGTTTGGCGGGATTTTCAAGCGTAACTGGAAGAACCAAAGGAACACCCCCCCCACCAGTAATCTTTCTCTTGGCAGCCGCCTCACGTGAGAGCCTTAACGCCTCCATTGGCAAATTCTCAACTGCAAAAAGGAAAGGCACAGGAGTTAATAAAGACAGTTAATTGAACGATCTAAGGTATAAATGCACGGGTCATCGCCACACCTCCATAGCACAATATTGTCTTCGTAGGCCACTGATTGAAGAATTCTTTAACTTCTACAAACCAGTTTACTACCGATATTTCCTCGGCAGACAGCGCCTCATACCCAAAGGAATACTAGCTGAAGTGAAAATCGTAGTGGGCCTTAGTCCATTACAGCTCGAATCGACACGCCCCACTCGCGCGGTCAACAAAAAAAGGCAATTCCCTTTCCTCAAGGTGAGGCAGAATCCAAAAGAAAGAATCCCTCCATTTTTTGTACAAATTAGCATACTTGGCAAACGTCGCCCCTAACACAGGCCCTCCCTTCAACGATATCCAGCTGAACTTTTTTGGGGAGGGTGACACCTAGAAACAGTAGAAAAATAGTCGTGTTGTGCACGCCAGTTTGAAGTACAGGCATATCTTCTCAAATACCCGAATGAACGCCCAAGTGTTAGGGTGTAGCTGAGAAGGAGCAACCCACAGATGTGCCAACACGCCCATTTCAAACTCCGAAAAGGGAAATCTTAACTTCTGACCGGTAAAGTAAGTTTTGTACATCATAAACTGCCATTGGGCGACAGCTTCGCAGCGGGGTTTATCACATACCCAGCCATACGCTTTTGCAACAATGGTTCGGCATCCGTCCTCGTCTACGACGTTTTTAGTAAGGTCAAAATTGCCTTCAGACATATAAGCTTCCCGCAAAGTGGGAATTTCAGTATAACAAGACTGGGAAGTCGCCACAAGGTCGTCCACCCAGTTCCTCGCCTGAAAGCGCTCATGAGTTTCCATGACCGCCATGATGATAAAGAACTTACCCATAAGCCAAAACCTGGGAGCGACAAGCACACAATCAATCGCCATA
Organism: Gastrolobium bilobum; assembly: GCF_033153095.1. Lineage (NCBI taxonomy): Eukaryota > Viridiplantae > Streptophyta > Magnoliopsida > Fabales > Fabaceae > Gastrolobium > Gastrolobium bilobum. The sequence goes on from NW_026899203.1 coordinate 43,715, forward strand.
AACTTCAACCAGCACCATAGGGATCAACAAAGAGTCAAATTCTGAACCCTGTCACCTGACCCCCTAGACTGTCGTCGTCTAGACCCTGCAGATCGGCACCTACCAGGACTAGAGGCATTTTCTGCAGAACCTTCTGGCGTCCGCCGTGAAGATGGGAGCCAGACGCCTCACCAGAACATGGGACCACAGGTCCCAAAGCCCTCTCCGATAAGAGATCCTGAATCTCTTCTCCACTGAAATCCAGAAGTTCAGGTACCCTGCCATGAGGTAAGGACTCCACCCTAGGGATTAAAGAGCGGTGCTGGGGAACGCTACTGCCTTCCCCACGACGACTAGCAAGGTATTCCTGCATAGCCGGCCCACCGAACAATCATTTAGCGTATCGAACGCCTCGTCAAACTCTTCCTCCTTAACATCCATCTCCAACTTAGGCAAGAATAAACCAGGTATGGGCTCTGTAAATTTGACCATCACAAGAAGAACGAAAAGGGAAGGAATGCCAAAGAAACTTAAAGAAATATTAAGGGAGTAGCCAGAAACACTGTACCTGAGTCGATACAGAAGTGGAGTAAAGAAGAGCGACACAAACACACTCAGGCGGAGGGAAAATGAGTAATGCAGAAGCAAGGAAAAGACCGGCACTTGCACACTCACGTAGAGAAAGGATGGGAAATGCAGAAGGGGGGAGAAATTCTAAGTTTGCAGAAGAGGGTGAAATTCTGGGAATGCCGAAGAAGGTCCCCGAAGAGGTTTTTTACTCTTTTAAATAGGAGGAGGATGACATTTACGATCGTGTTTTCCTTTTCGACCACAGGATAAAATAACCGTCAGGAAATGGGCGGCTGAGATGAGGGGCATTTTGGTAACTCTAGGGGGACAAGACACCCATCACGTCGCATTAATGCGTCGTCCTTCGCAACGTTTGAGTGCCTGCAGGAGGCACCCATCATTACTGCTCCTCGAAATACGAAAAGGCACCTTTGCTGTCAGGAAGACCAACTTTTCCCTAAATACCCCCAGCAGCCCACCTTGCCCGCCAAAGATACGAACGGAACCAAACCCAGCCACCGATTAACAGAAGCCAAACACTCACTCTGATCGCCGGCAAGGCGTTGGCTAACACCCATCTACCTCGTCATTCACTGTCACCCAAAGTCAAACCGCACAGACTGCCAGTAAGCTATCGCCCAGCGATTTTACCTTGGCACCAACCTACGCTTGCTACCAAGCTGGGGGGCTCCTATTCCGGATGGCCCAACAACTGGCAGCCCAATGAGTCAAGCCCAACTCCAGGCTCCAACCCACGTCAGCCCAAAGGGCCGTTGAAGGTCCTCCCATCCCCCAATGCAGCGACGCTCCCAAGGGGAAGCACCACAACGTCCCATCTTGGGACCATAACCCCCAAGGGCGACTGTCACAGGCACCTTAAAAGGAAACTGTCCCCTTTGCCAACGCTGACACCGCCGGGCACAGGAGGCCCAGTACTGCTACAACAGCAGCGCCTGCCACGCCCAACACTGCCACCATGGGAGAGAATCCCAAGGAGGATTGACCTTCTCCTCACCAACCCATACCAGGTGCACACCACTTGGCTCATAAATAGCCCCCATGAGCATACCAGGAAGAGATCTTATGTATCGTTATTTTTGCCCATTTATTTTGAGTCATATTACTTATCCATTATTGATTGCTTGCTTATCCTTGGCACAGTATCTCTTAGCTTGGTCTGTACCTGTTCTAAGGGTACTATCCATATAGTGACTCGTCCTTAAAGGGAACATAGTGGGCTTATAGATCCCAACGGTACATTTGGTAATATTGATACCAATGTTGGTTAACTAATAAGGGAGAAGACCCTTCTTAATTATATATGTCGGTTGCCTTAAAGTTCTGTAGAAATTTAGAGTTTCTCAATTAATGAATGAGTCGAAGGCATAATGAGTAGTATATCCAGAATATTATATATTAGTTAGTTTTTCTCGGATCATATACAAAGCTAATATATGCACAATATGTAATGCAAAAAAAAAAAAAAAATATGCACAATATTTTCCTTTTTATGGTGTGAAGACCCCACCCCTCATTGTAGTTTTGACCCGGATTAGAGTTTACTTGTTACTGTTAATTCATTAATAAATGAAGTGAATTAATCTCCATATATTTACTTTTTACTGAAATTTGGACATTTGTTCCAATTATATATGTTTCAGCCTCAACTCAGGACAATCATTTCCTGAGAGCATTGTAGCAAAGAAAATAGAATAAGATTGACCTTTTAAATACTTTGGTTTGGATTATTTAAGCGTGATTATATCATACGAAAAAAAAAATCTCCTTCCGTATCTCAATCTCCATTGATTGGCTGTCTCTTTCTTCTTTTAATATTTCATGTTTTACTTTTTCTGAATACTTCTTGGAAGTACATTTGTAACAGACCGTATTTAGTGGTCTCAAGGCTGTGAAATAATAGACAATTACCTAATCAAAATTGGAATTGATATTGTCCGTAGCTACGCATTGATTAGTTAACCTGGCAGGCGTGATGTGATGTCCACCTTAGAATTAAAATTGTAAATCTATCTTAATTCGGTAGTATTTTTTAGTTCACAGATTCTATTTGAAAACATAATTAGATACAAAAAGAGATTTGTATACTTCATCCTTAAGAGCTACAGTGATAGACCTCTTATCTTTCATAGTACTAATCTTTATTTATACTTATTATTTGTTCATTTATTTACTTATAAGTATCATTTTTTAGTTGGCTCATTTTTTTTCGGGTTGACTCGAGTTGTCAGCTCATTTTTGCCAACCCAACCCAGCTTATTTTATGAGGGTTACAAGCCAACCCGATGGGTTGGCTTATTTTTGTCATTCCTATCCCCGGGTAAGGCATCATGAGGAGAGGCCGGAACCCCTAGGCGGAATGTATAAGCTCTAGTTAGGAGCCATCCAAGAGTAAGTAATGAAATTGGGTTCAACCTAGAAAGTGGAGTTGTCGAGGAGAGGAAGGAACTTCTAAATAAGAACACATAGACTATCTGTTAAGCTTAGACACAACCCTTACCTAGAAGAAGTGGAAAAAAGAAAGCGGTAAATGAGAAAGTGAAGGAACTATTAGAATGGATTTATTAAAGAGGTGGAGTATGCCACTTGGTTATCTAACGTGGTAATGGTAAAGAAAGCGGATGGCTGTTAGAGGATATATACAGATTACATCGACTCGAATAGAGCATGATCAACTCGTAGATAGTTCTTAATGGATTCAAGATGCTTTCTTATATGGATGCCTAATATGGCTACAATTAGATTTCGATATTTGAAGGAAACCAAGAGAAGACAACATTTATCACAGAGGATGTTGTACACTGTTACAAAGTAATGCCTTTCGGCTTGAAAAATGCAGGGGCAACCAACATGTGGATGATGACAAAAGTTTTATGGGCACAAATTAGGAAAATACTGGAGGTATATATGGACGACATAATTGTCAAGTCCCGGGAACCGAGATTACACTTGGCGGGTTTAGAAGAAGTGTTTGCATAGCTGAGGAAGCACAATATGGGCCTCAACTTGGCCAAATGTGCTTTTGGAGTGCCCGTCAGGAAGTTCCTGGGTTTTAAGCTGACGAAAAGGGGCTAACCCGAAGAAATGTGCCGTGTTGGAGATGCAGAGTCCTAAGAGCGTCAGAGAAGTCCAACAACTGATAGGGAGGATATCAGCTTTATCCAAATTCCTAGCTAAACTGGCACAAACTTCTTTACCCTTATTCCAGCTTTATCATAAATACGATTTTGCAAGGTCCTATGACCCATTATCAGCATGTTGAGAAAATGGCATATGCTTTCTTGATATCGGCTAGAAAGCTCCGACCATACTTCTAGTGCCACCTTATTGTGTTTAGGACAAATCAACCCATAAAACAACTCCAGAGGAACCTTATTTGGATGGGTCCTTGAACGTGAAAGGGAGCAGAGTTGACCTCATCTTAGAGAACCCGAAGGGCGTAACAGTAGAGCATTCAATGACCTTGGAATTTCCTACTAGCAATAATCAACTAGAGTATGCAGTGTTGATTGTCGGCTTCGTCCATTCAAAGGAACTCAAAGCATAATATTTAGAAGTATTCAGTGATTCCCAATTGGTCATGTCGCATGTGAACGAAACATACCAAGCCTAGGGAGAGATTTTGGCCAAATGTCTAGCTAAGGTGCAGGAACTGCACAAGTGATTTAAAGAGGTACGTGCAGAACACATCAAAAGGAGCAAAAATGTAACAGCTGATATTTTATCCAAGCTCGCTAGTACTAAGTCCCTGGGGAATTTGAGGACAGTTGTTCAGCAGAATGTCCAGACTCTTAGTGTAGTTTGCATTATGGAAGAAGGCACATGGATAAGCCTAATCGTGGCATTTTTAAGAAATGGGCAATTACTCAGTGACAAGAAGGAAGTCGAGAAGTTACTCTAGAAAGCTCCTTGATACATCATAGTTGAGGGTCAATTGTACAAAAGAAGACTTAGCTCCCCGTTGCTAAAATGTATTGCTCTACTGACTGCTGGCCATTAAGTACATGTTAGAGGAAATCCATGAAAAGATCAATGGCCACCATCTAGGTGATAAGTCGCTAGCAAGAAAAATTATCCAAGCAAGGTACTATTCGCCTATTTTGCTGAAGATGCCAAGTAACATGTTCAAAGATGTGATCAGTGCCAAAGATTATTTAACGTGTACAGCGCACCTCTAGAAGAGCAGTTTACGGTCACTTCACCCTAACCCTTTTACAAGTGGGGAATGGACATCCTGGGTCTCTTCCCCAAGGCGGTATAAAGAGTAAAATACTTGGTGGTGGCAGTAGATCACTTTACTAAGTGGATCAAGGCGAAACCCATAACAACAATCACACCAAGGAAAATCTAGAGGTTTTCCTATCAGAAAATAGTGTGCATGATTGGTATGCCCAGAGTCATTATCACGGATAATAGGACACAATTTATAGATCATAAATTCGGGAAGTAGTTGTCGAGTTGGGGATCAAACATAACTTTATAGTTATGGAGCACCCGCAAACTAACGGGAAAGTAGAATCAGCAAATAAGATCCTGACAACCGGGCTAAAACGAAGATTCCAAGGATGCAAAGGGAAATGGGTAGAAGAGTTAGACAACATGCTATGGGGATACTGGGCGATAGCTCAATCAAGCATCTAGGAGATCCCTTTCAAGTTAACATACGGGTTTGAAGCAATGATACTTGTTGAAGTCGAAGAACCATCTTGGAGAACGTGTCTCTCGGAGAAACCAAATATTGAATTGATGAAGATAGATATAGATTTATTAGAGGAAGAATGAGAGAAGATGGCTATCATTGAACTCGCCTCAAAGCATTGGGCAGCGGCTAGGTATAACCGTGGTGTAATTAAGAGGACCTTCGAAATATGAGATCTAGTTTTCAGAAAGGCAGACATTGGCAAAAAAAATTGTTGCAAAAGGAAAGTTAGCTACTGTAAGAACTCACACCGTTAATTAAGGAAATTAATCAGTTAATTATGAGTTTAATGAGATAATTCCATAATTGACCCTAATAATTATTATGAGGCTCTAATAATTATAATAAGTGAGTAAGAATGCTGAAAGTCGCTTTTCTGACGAAAAGTGCAGATACCGGTTCTGCTAGTCGGTATAAATGCGTACCAAAAAAGTATCCCAGAAAATTATAATAAGTGCATGATAATTCCTAGAATAATATATAGGACTTGTAAAACGATTCTCAAGTTAAAATAATGAGAACTGGGGCAAGAAACTGGTACTTGCAGCCTCCCTCATGTTGATAGGTAACATACGTGTATAAGCCCTATCATGTTCCCTGGCCAGTCGAACCGCACTTACATACATCACATGAACTAGGAGTTGTGGTATTTGGCTCGATAAGCAAGAGATTATGTTATTTTGTTGAGACTGATGTTGGGCTTTGTTGCCTTAATTGTGTGAGCATGGGGATTGTCCATGACACTTGATGTTATTACTTTTAGTTGGAGTTGTATAAACTGTTAGTATGTCCGGGCCTACGAGTTGTAGTTCCGTGACTAGAGACTCATATTTATGTTGTTTATTTAATGAGGTATTTCAGCTAGCTGTTTATTGCAATTTACATACAGACAATGTTTTATTAATTGAGTAATAAGCAAGTGGGTAATGATAATGGCATCATAATTGAAAAGAAAAAGTTATTCCGCATTTTTAATTAAGCGCAGCTTAATACGGTAACATGATAACATTACCGGATATATACAGGGTGTTACATTTATGGTATCATAGCAATGGTTCGAGGGAAAAACTTGTATGTATTGCAATAGCTAGGATGTTTGGTTGTGTCTGTCTTGTGTGTTGACTATGTCGAATGTTATTATGATAATGCATAGGTAATCACATTGCGTGGGCCTGATCAACTTATAATTTGTGTAACTTGTGCAGAGTCATGGTAAGGTCCGGGCAAACACGAGAGACTTCTGAAGATCAATCCGATCCTATCCTGACTGCATTGGCTGAGATGCAAGCGGCTAGGTTAGCCGATCAGGAGGCCACTAGATTGGCCAACGCGGCAATGATGGACGTTGTTCGCGAGGCGAACCGGATAGTCGCAGAAGAGATTCGTGAAGCGAACCAGAGGACCAGTGAGGATGTCCTCGAGGCGAACAGGACGACAAACATGAAGATGATGAGAGTCATGTTGGAGGAGATGAGGGCTGGTCCTGCTGTAGGTCAGTTTCCACCGCCACCACCACCGCCGCCTCCACCTAGTGTTCAGGATGAGAGCTTGAGTCACATTGGCAGTGCTGCTCATGTCGCTGAGACGAGGGAGACTCTTGTAGAGCCTACTGAGGATCGTGATGTGATAGATCGTCGGCTGAATGCTTTCAGGAAGCATAAGCCACCTGTGTTTGAAGGGTCTTTGGATCCTATTGCTGCGGCGAGATGGCTGGAATCGCTGGACAAGATATTTTGGGTCTTGCAGTGTACAGACCCACAGAAGCTGATGTTCTCGACTTACATGCTGGAGGGCGAAGCCCATGAGTGGTGGACGAACACCTCTCGTACTTTTGAGATGCAGGGTCGTGTTTTGACGTGGCCATTCTTCGAGGAATGCTTCTTGGGCAGATACTTTCCCTACGATGTGCAGGAGAGGAAGAAGGAGGAGTTTGATCGATTGGTTCTGGGCTCGATGTCTGTTGACGAGTACCTGGCCAAGATTAATGAGTTGGTGAAGTTTGCGCACTTTCGAATGGCTCCTCCTACTCCGATGTTTCTGGCTGCTAAGTTCCGCAGAGGACTTAATGAAGAGATTGCTGATCGTATTGCTGGAGCTGCATCGAGAGATTTTGGTACACTGGTACAGCAGTGTAGGGACATTGAAGATGTCTGCATCATAAGCAAGGCCAAGAGGGCCAAAGTTGCAGAAGTAAAAGGAACTGTTGGTTCCACTTCCTGGAACAACAGGAAGTTCGGTGGTAAAGGAAAAGGGAAACAGTTAGCTGCTAGGCAGGCGCCTAGTCAGTTCGAGAGGACTTCTTCGCAGCAGGAAGGTTTTGTTAGACCTCTTTCCACTCCTAGATGTGCGAGATGCGGAAAGGAGCATTTGGGACGATGTGCTACTGGAGAGTTGCTATGTTACAAGTGTGGTAAGAGTGGCCATATATCCAAGGATTGTGATGCTTTGGTTGCTAGGGTTGCAGCAGTTCAGGAAGCCCCTCTTCGGATGATTCCTGCTCCGAACTTTGTTAGAGGTACTGTCTCTTTTGATGCTTTTGATTCCGGGGCTACGCATTCGTTTGTTGCAACCCCGATTGTTTTGGGGCTTGAGTTGCCCATGTATGTACTTCTCCACCGTTGCGGGTGACTACCGCCACTGGAGAAAAGTGTGATTGCTACCACTGTACATCGAGATGTCGTGTTTCAATGGGAGGGTCGTGACTTCTCGGTAGATCTGATAGGGTTGCCGATGGCTATTTTTGGAAATCATCCTTGGCAAGGATTGGTTGTCCAAGTTCTGTGTTTTGATTGATTGATTGTTGTGCCTAGCGAGTGGCGATGTCTCCGTGTGATTCCATAGCCAGTTCCTCGCCTTTTATTGCTTCGGGCTAGGAGGGCCTTGTGAGCAGAGACATTGATTATGTCATGTTGGGAGGTTTGGTGAGTGGGACACATGAGGATCTCACTGACATTCCTGTGGTGAAGGAATTCCTCGAGGTGCTTCCTGAGGAGATTCCTGAGTGTCCGCCGCAGCGGGAGATAGCGTTCTCCATTGAATTGTTGCCTGGTGTGGGCATAATGCATTAGCTCCATATCGGGTGTCGCCACCAGGGTTGGCTGAGTTGAAGTTGCGTTCTGAGGGTCTTTCAGCGAAAGTTTTCTTCCGACCGAGCGTGTCTCCATGGGAAGCACCAGTCATGTTGTTTAGAGGCAAGATGCCTTACGCCATTACTTAAGCGTGATGGTGCTCTGTTGGAGGATGTGAAATTCTCTTCAGGAAACTGAGTGTGTAACACTTGGAATTTGTGGTAAGGCCACGCGCGTTCTTGTATATGCGAGGCAGTGCATGTACAATTAGCTTGAGGGTTGAGTGGTCTCCATGACTCTAGGTTCTTATGTTGATTATTGATATGCTTCATGAGTAGTTGGCATGTTAACACCATGGGTAGTGTAAAGCATGACATGAGTACGATAAACTGTGGAAATGCATTAATGTTATTTCACCTTTATATGACTTTCGATTTTGCAGATGCCATGGAGATTGAGGTATAATATTGCATAGAGTATTTGACTTACTATGTTATTAAAATTGGAAATTTTGCAGGTGTACGTGAACTAAGGTACGCTACTATATGAATGAGAATGTTAACTGACATGTATTGGTTGAAATGAACATGTTTATGATTTCGTACTATGAGAGGAAATGAAAATATTTTGAAAATAATGATTTTTAAAATGGTAAGCTTTGTCGTTGTTGGAGTCATGGAATATGACCAAACTCACTCAAGTTTTGTGTAGATTAGAGTTTGTGGGGTAGGTCACCTCTATTGAGGGAATGACTGATGATCCCAGAGAATCGGAAGACGTCGTGACGTCATTGTGAAACTTCGAGTTCTGACGGTGACCTCTTTGTTGAGGATGCACTTCTCGAGGTTGACACTTTGAGAGTCGTGAATGAGCTTTTGGAGAAGAACCAAGATGGTGTGTCTTGGAATGGGGAAGGATATTGGTGTGGTGTGTCCATTTGTTGTGATGCCTGATGGTGAAGATCGAACCCCAGAAGCATCGATGAGCTTCAACCTTTTGATGTACCGCAGGGGAAGTGGAAAAGTATTTCCATGGACTTCGTTGTGAGTTTGCCGAAGACTCAGACTGGCTGTGACTCTTTTGGGTCTTTGTGGACAGATTGTCAAAGTCTGCCCACATTCTTTCAGTAAGGGTGAGCACGTGTTTGTGAAACTTTCACTGTCACCGGTGTTGTTAGGGAACTCGGAGTGAGGAAACTGAGCCCGCGATTCATTGGGCCATACCAGTTACGTGGTAGAGTAGGACATGTTGTCTACCAGTTTGCCTTGTCTCAGAACTTGACCAATACCCACGACGTGTTTCACGTGTCTCAACGTCGCAAGTTTGTAACGGATCCTTCGCATGTGGCGCAACCGGATGTTGTGGAGGTTCGGAAGGACTTGAAAACTCCCGCCAAACCCCTCAAGTTTCTCGATCTTGGCGAGAAGCAGCTTAGGAGCGAGATCTTTTCGAGGTTCAGAGTACGTTGAACGGGAAGAATTCCTGAAGGGTAATTCTGGAAGCGAGAGGACGAGCTTCTCCGGAAGTACCCCGCGCTTCGAGACAGGTATGTATTCTGATTTTGAGGACAAAATCCTAAAAAGGTGGGGTGAATGTAAGAACCCACACTGTTGATTAAGGAAATTAATCAGTTAATTATGAGTTTAATGAGATAATTCCATAATTGACCCTAATAATTATTATGAGGCTCTAATAATTATAGTAAGTGAGTAAGAATGCTGAAAGTCGATTTTCTGACGAAAAGTGCAGATACCGGTTCTGCTAGTCAGTATAAATGCGTACCGAAAAAGTATCCCGGCAAATTATAATAAGTGCATGATAATTCCTAGAATAATATATAGGACTTGTAAAACGAGTTTTAAGTTAAAATAATGAGAACTGGTGCCAGAAACTAGTACTGGCTATGAAAAGCGCATACCGGAAAGGTGCTCCGAAAAATATAATAAAAATATGATAATTCTTGTAAAATTGAGTAGGTTAAGAATTCAAAGTTTGGGATTAAAATGCTAAGCGTAGCAATTAAAGTTAATACTGTGTGTTTTAAGCTTAAGTGGCTATATATACGTTAGTTGCACACAACCCTAGGCTGATCTTTAGCCTTTTGTGCGTGGGTTTTTGTGTGTGCTGGTCAGCCTCTTGGTGCCTTGCTTTCTCTTCACCATTTCTTCATGGAAAACCTCCAAAGTCTTCTCTTTTCTTTTGATTCTTCTCTTTCTTTCTTGGTAAACACTTGGTAGAGTGGTGTGAGAGGGTGAGTCAGCCACCTTTTAAGTTGGTGTTTCTGTTTCGAGGTAGGGAGAGTGTTGGCTTGGTGGTTGGAGCTTGGTCTTGGTGGTGAGGGCTTCAAGTGGTGATCTTTGTGAAGAAAGGAACCACCTTGAAGTGTATTTTCGTGCACCCTTTGTGTCAGCACCTTGGAGCTTGGAGTTGTAGTGTGAGCTCCAAAAGCACCCATAGCTACTGCCTTGAAGCTTGAGTAAGTTGTACCACCTTTGTTCTTGAGTTTTAATGCTTAAAAGAGATGTCGTGGCATGTTTAATGAGTTAAACAAGTAACCAACTGATATGTGGACATAAAAGAGTATAAAAATGCATGCTTTAACGTTTGGAAGTGATAAAAATGGAACCTTGGAAGGATATCTGCAGAAACTGGTATGCGAAATGCGAAAACTGCATTCTGTCGCGAAATATCCGGATATTTCCAGTGAGATATCCGGATATTGGATATCCTGATATTTCGAGTGAGATATCCGGGATATCCTGATATTTCGAGTGAGATATCCGGATATGGGATATCCTGATATTTCGAGTGAGATATATCCGGATATGGGATATCCTGATATTTCGAGTGAGATATCCGGATATGGGATATCCTGATTTTTCCAGTGAGATATCCGGATATTCTGGGTTTTCGAAGAACAGTAGCGTACTGTTCATCCAGAATTGATGTTTGGGGTTTGTGGACCCTAGTTTGAGGAAGTTGAACTTCTGTAAATACTTAACTAAGTCAGAATTAATGGATTAAGGGTTTATGGCTTTGTGGGAAGCCTTGAGACGTAAAACGTAAGAAAGGCGTTGTCTTTATGATGTATGCTTGTAGTGCATGTTTATTGATTTATTATTGGTCCATATCAGATTGTGATCTGCTGTGTGACTGGACTTGAGTTGTGGACTCTTGGCTTTGAGTGTTAGCTTGCAAGGTAAGCTTTCGTGTCCTCGGTTTAGCCAGTGTTGGTTCCACCATACCTCGTGGGGGAATGTTTTATATGCATGTGTGCTTTTATGAAATGATATATGCATTGATATACGCCTGAGACATGTTGATATAGCTGTTGATGTAATGTTAGTACTTGTGCGATCAGGAAGCCACCCTGGTGTACAAGGCATATGTAATGTATGAATGTGATATTAGTACTTGTACGATCCGGCAGCCACCATGATGTGCAAGGCATGAGGCAGCCTCCCTCATGTTGATAGGTAACAGACGTGTATAAGCCCTATCCTGTTCCCTGGCCAGTCGAACCGCACTTACATACATCACATGAACTAGAAGTTGTGGTATTTGGCTCGTTGAGCAAGAGATTATATGGTCATCATATAAATGCCTTAACATGACATGAATATCTGCTGCATTGCACTGTTTTAGAACTGATGATGATAAACTGCTTTTGAACTTATATTGCACATGTAAGTGAGCTTGGGGTGGAAGATCCTTGAGGAAACCTTGTCTTACTGAGATTTCTTGTTTAGATATCTCACCCCACGTTTGGGGAATGCTTATTTCAGGACCAGGTAGTATGGGGGCTGATGCCTCAGGCGGCAGGAGGCCGGAGATTAGCTGATTACGTTGTTACTGCTTTATGCTAGCATGACTGTATTGGATGCTGTTTATGTTTTCCGCATTGAGATTATGTTATTTTGTTGAGACTGATGTTGGGCTTTGTTGCCTTAATTGTGTGAGCATGGGATTGTCCATGACACTTGATGTTAGTACTTTTAGTTGGAGTTGTATAAACTGTTAGTATTTCTGGCCTACGAGTTGTAGTTCCGTGACTAGAGACTCATATTTATGTTGTTTATTTAATGAGGTATTTCAGCTAGCTGTTTATTGCAATTTACATACAGGCAATGTTTTATTAATTGAGTAATAAGCAAGTGGGTAATGATAATGGCATCATAATTGAAAAGAAAAAAATATTCCGCATTTTTAATTAAGCGCAGCTTAATACGGTAACATGATAACATTACCGTATATATATGGGGTGTTACAGCTACCAATTAGGAAGGACCATATATAGTGTTCGGGTGTATTAACTCTGTAGCTTATAAGTTGGAGCAGTTAGATAGGAAACCTATCTCAAGGCATTAGAACACAATAAAGCTCAAAAGGTACTACCTCTAGGAGCCACAGTGGAGGAATTTTCCACTAAGTGTATTTTTTCTTTCCAAACCATTTCATTATGTCGATAGGAATATCTTTTCTATTGAATATTTTTCCATTTCCATGTAAGTTTAAATTCTTAAGTTCAATGAATAAGCGGGTCCTATTCAGATAGTTTTTCGAGAAATAAAGCAACTTGTTGCCTAAGTAAAGGCACCAAGGGCACTAGACTTCTACAAGACAAAAGCGTGATGAATAAAGTCTGTTGTTGTCTAGCTAAAGGCACCAAGGGCACTCGATTTTTGCAAGAAAAAAGCGTGACAAATAAAGTCCCTTGTTACCTTAGTAAAGGCACCAAGGGCACTTAACTTTCACAAGATAGAAGCATGGTGAATAAAGCCCCTTGTTCCTAGGTAAAGGCACCAAGGGCACTTGACTTTCGCAAGACAGAAGCATGATCAATAACATCCCTTGTTGCCTAAGTGAAGGCACCATGGGAACCCGACTTTTGCAAGATAGAAGCGTAATGAATAAAGTCTTTCGTTTCCTAAGTGAAGACGGAAGCATAATCCATGGTACCTAGGGCACACAAATCCAGAAAGACGGAAGCCCGAAAATGAGCATTGTCATCCGCCTTCATCCAGAAAGATGAGAACACGGACCTTAGCCACCTGACCAAAGTTTTTCGCAGTGTCGTCTGCTTTCTCTAAGTCCACCTTTAAAGCATCAACTTCATTCCGGAGATTACTTCCATCCAACTCAAGCTCAGTATCCGGGAGATCCAGCTCATCACGCTCTTTCTTAACCTCAAAAAAGTTATCCCAGTAGTCTTTTTCTGCAACTCGGCAGTTGCTTTTTCTTCTTGAACTTCAGAAAGTTGAATTTTTAGGTCCTTATTCTCCTTCAGAGCTCCATCCTTCTCCTCCTGCAGAGATTTATTCTCGGAACCAAACTTATTCTTGAATTCACGCAGCTTGCCATGTTCGACCTGCATTTCCTTACGGTCAAGCATGTGCAGTAAAGCCATCTCGTAATAAGAAGCATGATGGATAGAAGATTCCTTCAAATATTTGTACTAGTTGACAATTTCATCCTTATAGTATTGGTCATGTTTTTCTCGACGGCCAAGAGAGAAAAATGGTTCTAGCAAGTGACGTGACTTTACAACAAAAGGGCTAACTAGAATCGACTTCGGGGTCGGCTGCCGGGCAGAGTTCGCCTATTCCTCAAGAGTTGCTACCTGGACGCGCTTTCGATGACAGAGTTCGGCATAATCTCCCTATGAATCAAGATCGATTGATATAAGCCTCGAAGGGATCGAGCTCATGCCAGCCCACAGAGCCTTGGCCAACAGTAGGAGACCTTGTACAGGTGGAATTGCCTGGGGCTGAGGCCAACTTCTTCTTTGTAGCTCTTCGAGCAAAGAATGCTTCATCCAAAGATTCTTCTGCAAAGAAAAGGAAATACATTGTTATCCAGGAAAGAAAAAACATAATAGGCTATAAAAAGCAATACTTACTAAATATTTCCTGAATTGCCCAGAGGTCGGAGCCACCTCAAGGATCTTGCAAGAGGTTATGGCCAGCCCTTCTCTCAATGATTTGGCTTTCCAGACAAACCAATTGTAAGTAATGCGCTCACTATACTCCAAATTTTTGTGACTTGCTAAGTAAGATTGAGTAGAAGGAGTATAGTGAGCCCGATTCTAAGAAAAATGGAATCGAGGAGATCCATCCTGTGCCAAAAAAATAGGGGCGAGGAGCCATAGGTGTTGCTGAGGAGGAAGAGGAAGAAGTATTAGCCAAAGGAGCACAAATTTTGAAATAATTGGACTTAAAGTTCCAATTATCTTCAAAGGCAGTGCACCATTTCAAACTCGGATGTGCTTTCAATGATACCCAGCGATGCTGGGAGGCACCCTTATTTATAGAATTCTGGAAAACGGCGAAGAGAGAAAAAAGAACTCAGAAGGAGTATGCAAGTTTATGAGCCTTGCAAATCATCTCAAAAATGCGAAGAAAATACCACGCGTTAGTATGAAGCTGGGAAAATGCAACATCCAGGTGGCGAAGAACCTCTATTTGAAAGTTGGTGAAAGGAAATTGTACTTTAAGGTTGTAATAGAGACATTTATTCACAAAAAAGGAGGCAACAACAATTTTCCCAGAGGAAGGACAAACTCTTTCATTTAAGCCTAGGGCTTCAACCCAGAAGGTATTCTCCCTTTCACTAATGGAAAGTTGGAGATCGCAATCGAAGATTGAAGAAAATATGGGTAATCTTTATAAGAGGAATGAAATCCCAAGGCCTCCCCATCCACCCACTCGAGGCTGACGAGGCTGGCAGGAGGAGCAAAATGGGAAGCTGGAATTTGCCTATATGGTCGATTTCTCATTATGAGCATGGAAGAAAAGGCATGATTAGATTCTACACCTAAACTCGCCAAAATTGGCTCTAATGGTTGTTCTAAGGAGTCAAGGTGTTCTATAGGGGTACAAAGTTGAATCCTTTCAGTAGGCGTATGACGAAGAGGAATCTTAATACTCCCTGAATTTGGGACAGGAAAATGGGGGCTATGTTAAACCTATGTGAATGGGGATTTCCTTAACTACCCATTTCACCTATCAGCCAACAAGAAAATATTATATGATGAAAAAATCAACCTCACTGAAAATATCTTTTGCGCGAGTTTGGTTTCCCTTACGTCTTTACCAATAGAGAAAATACTAGAAAACACTATAGAAAGAAAAACGAAAAAGTTCAAAGGTATTGAAATACAGAGAAAGGAACAATTCAGACTTCGAACAAAAGGAAGTGGAAGCTTGAAAATTGAAGACTCCAGAAGATGCTTCAAAGGATGTGGAAGTTTGAAGAATGTTCCACTAAGCTAATGAGTAGGAGATGAAAATAGATTGAAGAAAGAAAGACATAAGAAGGGATGTGAGAAGACCCAAAATAGAGGTAAGAAAGAAATATTGAAAAGGTACAAGTGAGGAGAGATAGGGGTGAAACGCGAAAGGGGAAGTGAAATGAAATGACCTTTCGCGTTTCAAAACTTTTGAAATGATGATTTTACCTCGCACTCCATGATTCTGTTCCACCAACAAAATTGACAAGTGGCTCGCATAATGCCGCTACGATGGTTGAGTGAATCTACAGGTGGATTGACGAGCTCCAACTAGGAACCCAAGAACTAGGAAAGTATTCCTACATCACCTCGGAGTACCCCTTTGCGTTGCTCCGAGCTAGGGGGCTTATGTTCCATGGATGGCCCAGATGTCGTCTAGCGAGCCTAATTCTGACTTGGACTTCCAGTTGAGAAGGCGCAATCGACCAAGGCATGAGCCCACCAACTCGGGACATGGGTCTACACCCCACAATCCTGTAGCCCTATCCTACACCCACAATCACCACCTGCGAGATAACTTTTCCAGAGCCACTTCCCTCAACAATAACCATCCCAAGGAGCTGTATATATACCTGAACAATGCTCTTTAAGGGATCAGATAACCTATGTTGCATTTCAGAGCACTCTTAAGCCATAGAGAGCACTCACCATCCCCATAAATACACACACCCTTTTCAGTGTTTCCATCAAACTTTGGCTCGAGGTGCTAGACTTTTCATTACCAATCATATCTTTCATTGGCTCCGTATATACAATTGCCAGCTCCTTAACTGGACATTGGTGTTCACCTCCGAACATCATTATAATTTTTTTCTCCCAACATCAAAATGTCATTATTTTGGGATAACATGAGATAACTTTATCTCATATAGGAGATGATTAATATTAAAATTGGACAAATATAACATCCTGAATACGTTTGAAGTACTAAAACATATATTTTTACTATTTATATTGGTTTCACTTTTTCTATAGTCAATTTAGATAATTTATCTATATTGAGCCCAAAATGACATTGTTTTGAGGCAAAAATCAAGGTATTTTTGTAATTATAATTTATTTCAAGGTTATAATAATTTTTTTATTATAATTTATTTCAAGGTTATAATAATTTTTTTATTATATATACTTTTTAATTTTTTAACTCAAAACGACGTCATTTCGAGAACGAATGTAGATAACATATTTATATTCACTATAGAAATATTAAAACCTTTAACATTTGCAAGATAATGTTTAAATACTAATTTTTGAGGGTCATCATTTAAAATACTAAATTAAATATGACTTCTGTGGTGTGGGTTTGGAAGGCTTCTTTAGGACATAAAGAATGATTGGGGGCCCACAGGCCCACTAAACTGGGTCCTTAAATTTCGGAAACTGAATGTTTTTGGAATTGGGAGTTTGAACTGAAAACGACAAGAACAAGATAGCTGGCGCAGAGGTGGAGACACGTGGCACGACAAAGAGTGATGTTGGTTGGGTTGGAGAGTCGATGACGCTAAGCAAAAGTGGAAGCGTGTGGCCCTCACATGCATAGGTGTCGACCGTTAAAATAGGCCTAACTGTTTTCCTCATTCTGATGTCAGGTTGTGTGGGACACACACATGCATAGGTGTTGACCATTAAGATATGATGGGTAGTTGGACCCAAACACACGTATAAATTCAGCTTGTCACGTGGCCTTACGATTGCATTTTAGTAAAAAATGAAAAAACTCTTGACTAATTAATAAAAGGGTTTATAATTCTCATTTAACATGAGAATTCAAATTTTCCTACACACCCTTCAATTTCGTGCTGACATGGGTCCTACGTATAATTTTTTCTAACACCTGGGTCTCACATGTTTTTTATCTCTACAACATGAGAATTAAATTCTCATTTAACATGAGAAAATCAAACCCCTTAATAAAAATAGAATTTAATTTTTATGTATTATATTATCATGTCATTTTATTAGTTGTATATCATTTTTCCTAAAAAAAAAAAAAATCGAAGATAACACACCATTTACAACCATGAGACATAGTCTGTTAAAATTAATATAAATGAGACTTGTTCATCTCCTCAGTGACATTCAATATTCATTTAAGGATGTAAAAGTTACATGCATGCAAGACTATTTTTATCCAAGTTGTAACTTGAAGCAGATATAAGTCTAGCGAAAAATCCTAAATCACACGACTTGTAAAATGAATAGGGTCCAAATTAGAGGAGGATTCAGTTAAAAAATAAATAAATAAAAGGTTTGGTGTTTGTCATTTTAAGAGAGAGATAGACACAAGGAACGAAAATCATGAGAGAGAAAGTAGGTAGATTTTTTTTAATTTAAATTTTAAATAAAAAAATATTTTCTTATGTCTATCTCTCTCTTAAAATCATATAACTTTATGTCATTTAAAATGACAAATACTTTTCCCATAAAAAAACACCCACTTTATACTCATGTAAAATATTGAAAATAACAAACATCAAAGTCATATATATATATATATATATATATATATATATATATATATATATATATTGAAAATATTTTTCTTATGTTGTTGAAGATGAGTTATCTTATGATAGTGAAATAAAATTATAAGAGGGACCCACAAATGATGGGAGAGAGAAAAATAGAGGTGAGACCCATCTTTATTTTGTGTGTGTACGAAGATGGGTTATCTCATGTAATGTTAGATGAGATAAATATAACCCTGGGTCCGCCACTTCTCATGTTGAATGAGTTAAATATAACCATATATATATATATATATATATATATATATATATATATATATATATGAGGTAGGATCTTTTGACACCAGTGTCAAATTTAAAATTTGACACTGGTATCAAAAAATCATATATATATAAGAGTAGTTTGCCATATGTTCTTGCTATCAATATCGAGAACGGAGAAAACCTATAATCAGCCAAATAATTAACCAGACCGAGGGAGTGGAATTTTAGGGGTGGAAATTTTCGACCTGACCCGTTCACACGACATTAACTTGACATGAAAAATTCGTATTTGGATTGGCAAAAACAGATTAAAAAAATTTGTGTCGTGTTGCATATCAATTTGTGAACCCAAAATTGATCCGCTATTTTTGTCTTATCGTGTCGTATTGTATCATGTGGTAGAGCGACTTTTCGTCCGAAAAACGACTTTCAACATTCTTAATCACTTTCTATATTTATTTGAGCCTTCTCATAATTATTAAGGTCAATTATGGAATTATTTCCTCATTTCACACATTTAATTAATTATTTTCCTTAATTAACAGTGCGGGTTCTTACATTCACCCCACCTTTTTAGGATTTTGCCCTCAAAATCAGAAAACATACATGTCTCGAAGCTCGGGATACTGCCGGAGAAGTTCGTCATCTCACTCCCAGAAATACCCTTCAGGAATTCTTCTCGTCCATTGCGCTTTGACCATCGGAATGGTCTCGCTCCTCAGCTGCTTCTCGCCACGATCGAGAATCTTGAGTGGTCCGACGCGAGTCTTTTGGTTCTCCCGAACCTCCACATCATCCGGTTGCACCACGTGCAAAGGATTCGCTACATACTTGCGAAGCTGAGACACGTGAAACACGTCGTGGATGATGGCCAAGTTCGGAGGCAAGGCAAGTCAGTAGGCAACTGGTCCTACTCTACCAAGGATCTGGTATGGCCCATTAAGTCGCGAGCTCATCTTCCTTACTTCGAGGGCCCGACCAACACCGGTGACAGGTGATAGTCTCAGAAACACGTGTTCACCCTCACTGAACTCCAGTGGACGATGCTTAACATCAATATAACTCTTCTGGCGATTCTGTGCCTGCTTCAGCTTTTCCCGAATCAACTGGATCTGCTGGGTAGTATCTTGGATAAAATTTCAGCTCAGACCAACAGGTAGGAGTACGACACCTCCTACCATACAACGCCTCGTAGGGTGCCATGCCTAGGCTAGCATGGAAACTGCTGTTGTACGAAAATTCAACCAATGGCAGGTACTTATCCCATGCTGAACCTTGCTCCAAAGTGCAAGCCCTCAACATGTCCTCCAATGTCTGGATGGTCCGCTCAGTCTGTCCGTCAGTCTGAGGGTGATAGGCTGTACTCAGTCTCAACTGCGTACCAAAAGCCTCCTGCAGTGCCTCCCAGAACCGAGATGTGAACTTCGGGTCCCTATCACTAATGATACTCTCGGGCACCCCGTGAAGTCTCACAATCTCGCGAACATATAGTCTGGCCAACTGCTCAGTAGTGAAGCTCACCTTCACCGGAAGAAAGTGGGCAGACTTTGTCAATCTGTCCACAATGACCCAGATAGAGTCACAGCCAACCTGAGTCTTCGACAAACCCATCACGAAGTCTATAGAAATACTTTCCCACTTCCACTGTGGTACCTCGAGAGGTCGAAGCTTACCAAACGGTTTCTGGTGTTCAATCTTCACATTCTGACATAACGACATCTGGACGCACAAGCAACGACGTCCCACCTCGTTCCAAGACACACTGTCCTGGTTCTTCACATAATCAAGGCACTCTCTCTGCACTTGCGCCTCTTTAACTTTCTCCAAGAGCTCGTTCTCTACTTGCACGGTCCTTATTTCGAGAAGTGCATCCCCAAACAAAGAGGTCACCGTCAGTTCTCGAAACTTCACGAAGACAACAAAACGTCGTTCGATTCTCTGAGATCATCACTCACTTCTCAAAAGAGGTGGCCTGACCCCGGATACTCAAAATCCACACAAACTTGAGTGAGTTTGGCCCTATTCCATGACTCTAGCCTCAACAAGACTTACAATTTATAATCAGCATCCTCAACATAAATTTATATTCAATTACAGTACGAAATCATAATCATGTTCATTTCACCCAATACATGTTATTTAACATATTCCCTCACATAATAACGTACCTTAGTTCGCGTACACCTGCAAAATTTTCAATTTCAATAACATAATAAATCAAAACTCAATGCAACGGTATACCTCAATCTCCATGGCATCTGCAAAATCGAGAGTCAATTAAAGGTGAAATAACATTGATACATTACCACAATTTATCGTACTTATTTCATGCTTTACACTACTCCAGGTGTTAACTTGCCAACTACTTATGAAGCATATTAATAATCAACATGAGAACTTAGAGTCATGGAGACTGATAAACCTTTAGTTTATCTTGTTTTATAGACTAAAATAATATAAATTATCAAGTTGAACAAGTCAAAAACTAGGGTTTTAATATGATAATCATGAACATTATCTGAAATTTATCTTTGTTATTTTGAAGGTATTTTAAGATAAAAGGAGGCAAATTTGAAGATTGGAATCACAACTAGAAAAGATGATAGATGAAGATCAAAACAAGAAGATTTGAAGATCCTATCAAGTTTTTGAGAGAGGAGGCTTAAGCCCCCATCTTGAAGCTTAAGCCTCCTAAACAAGCAAATAGCCTCTGCCTATAGGAGCTTAAGCCCCCATTTCGAAGCTTAAGCTCCCTAAAAACGCAAAAAAGCCTCGGCCCTTGGGCGCTTAAGCCTCCAACTCAGGGATTAAGCGCGCTGCAAGAAGAAAATTCCAGCTCGAGGAGCGCGCTTAAGCGCGAAACGCGAACTCTGCGATCACCGTTCTAGGGGGCTTAAGCGCGAATGACCAAGCTTAAGCGCCCCAGAAACCCAACTTAGGCCCATACGAGGTATTCAACTAGGATACGAACTCTTGGCCAATAAATAACACATTTGGGGGTCAGAATACATAACTTTGATATTATTGACATATTCTAAGAGAGTCTTTGGTACTTGGAGGCAGAGGGAAGGCGGAGAAACACTCGGTTCATGTTCATGAGCGGCGGAGATGGATCAGAATCAAGTCTGCACTGGAGATATTGAAGATTCACCAATCATGTATGGAGTTTGGGGGAGCTTTTCTATTTTCTTTCGTTCTTGATTTTGCTATGTCTGGCTAAGTCTTTTAGTAGTTTGGGTTAGATAGAATTCAAGATCTTTATTATGCATTGAACAATTCGTTATGTTAGTTTTCCTTTTTATCATGAATGAAATTATCTGTTTTTAATGCTTTATATAGGCTTGAATCCTATATATTGATCTTGGATAAATGCATGACAATAGGAATGTTGGTGTGTGATCCTTATATGATAATTTCATCGTACGCTTTATGATTCTAGGGATAGACATAGAGTTTGCGTAATCTTTAAGATTCTTGAACTTAATGCTTGCATTCTTGGGGAATAACCGGGGAACTAGGGTTCTTGCAAGATTGTGAAGATTTAGGGTAACAAGGGATTGAGCTCTAATTACATGCGAAAGAATTGATTAGCTTGATACTAAGGATGTAACAGCCCGTTGTACACCGGTATTGTTAACATTAATTATGATATTAAGCGCAGTTACAATCACAGCAACTCTTTTATAAAAATGCGAATAAACTTTTTCCGATTATTACGCGAGCATTTAAAACACAAAAACCGTAATAATTAAAAGCTGTTACCGTAACCGTAAACTCTTGCGGAAGACTTATTTAAACTATTTTTATAACTTACTTTACTTATTATAAGTTACTAAGGGGTTCCCATAAACCCACTTAGCCAATTTCCAAACTTTACGCTTTTACCTATTCGGACATGTTTCACTCTTAATTTTTCTGCGACCACACCGCTCGCAACCAAACCTTCTTCTCAGATTATATCTTTGTCTTACTTAATTCCCTTTTTAACAAGCTATCATACGCTCAATTCGGAGCTCATTTGCTCCGGTTATCGCCGTTTGAAGTTAGATAAGCAAAATAGCCAACCAACCCCAAAAATAGCTCTAAACCTCTTTCACTCCACGAATTATTGCACTCAATAAACTCATTCAATTGCTCCCAAATATTTACACCATAAACTAGACAACTGGATCTTCGATTTGATATATCATACACTTAATTTGACTAAGAAACGAAGCGGGAATTAATTTCTCAACACAGGACCAGAACTGCCTCAGATGCAGTGGGCACATGAGCAGTCTGCGTTCCTCTAATTTTTCCAGGCCGAAGATCAACCCATATTTCACCCAATTTTAGACACAATATAGAGGACATCTCAACCTTCAAAATGGCGTATGGCACGTCCCTATTTAACCTTTATGGAGGGAGATATGCTCTCCCGAAGTTCGCCTAAAATCTGTCAATTCTACAGAAAATTCGCCAGAGTTTCCTTTGTTTTTCCAATAATCCCAAATTTGTAAAAGATCATTTAAGCCTCAAATATACCTAATAATCACATGATAATACAGTAATAATCCAATGGGTGGCACACACAAGGACCAACAACTCCTTGGGGCACTTACAACGCAATCCAGTTTATAGTTATTAGGCATATAGTTCATATTAATCATCCTTAAGTAGTTGCAATCACTAACACCTTTTTCATGCATATTTTCATCATACATGTAATCATACGCTAAAATAGGCCTAAGGCCCTTCCATCATAAATAGACATGCATCAATACGATTACAATATTGCTTTACAACTTACAACTTGAAACTTAAACTTTAACTTACATTCTTCCAATATTATAACTTAAATTCAAATGACAACATAACCAAATACATAACTACTAGACTTAGGCAAAATGGCATGAACAAATATGCTAATGAAGCTCATACCACATACATATGAGATGTTCATGCCCTAAGTCTAGCCTAGGCCACACGGCCAACAAAATGCAAAATGTGAAGCACTCCACTGCTCACTCTGCGGGCCTCTTGCCCGCTGCTCCGGCTCCACTGCTACCTCCTGAAATAAATGCCCCGAGACGGGGTGAGATATACGAATATATCTCAGTAACCAAGAGGTTCTGGAGAAAACTCCACCCAATGGTTCACTTCGATGCATATCAATAGAATAAAACAACCACTTTGAAAACGGGATATAGCAAGGGATTTAGAGAACTGGGGAAATATCGGAATACAAAATACGACGCTGCGGGATGGTAGCTACCAATACCACGTACGCCCTGGCATATATAGCCCATGGGTCCACCCGAGGTGTGATCAAATCACTACCACCCTGGTACCCATTCCATCGGGTCCACCCAAGGTGTGATCAAATCACTACCACCCCGGTACCCATTCTATCGGGTATAATCCAAGGTGTGATAAAATCACTACCACCAAGGTACCCATTCTATCGGGTATAATCCAAGGTGTGATCAAATCACTACCACCAAGGTACCCATTCCATCCATAACACCTGAGACATTCCTAGTGTGCTCCTATCTGGATCACACACTATGACCCACGGTCAACTGGAACTCCCTCTCGGAGACCTATCCAGCAGAAGTTCGAAACTGTCCGAAGGCTAAAAACTGTCTACTGACCAGAGACTCGTTACGTAAGTACCCATTGTAATAATGCATGCATGCTCATGTGTTCTACACTACTCATACACACTTCCTACCGTTGCCATCAACTGGCAAGGTGGAACAGAAAAGGGGAACAAGCCCCAGTACCAAGAGGTTACCTTAAATATTGTTTTCACAAGCTCCGCAGCAGCTTATCTCTCAACTTGGTACACAGCAGAATGCCTACACAGAGGACATTCCCAATCTCTTATAATTCAAATAATACATGCTAATTTACAATTATACATGCATTGAACCAATTACATACCTCAATCCACTTTGTCCAGGACCAAGGGCAACTCCCAGATTCAAGTTTCGGGATTCAAGTCAACGTACGGCAACCTATACAATTACGTACATCCATCAGTACGCGTCAAATAGCATCAAAGCGCAAAATCACAAAATCCTCCCCTTCCACCTTGAAGGTTCGGCCAAACTAGTGTTAATTTGAGATTTATTTTTCTAAATTTTCTTTCTCATTTTGTTACGCCTCATTAGGTTGTCAAGAGGCCAATTCAAGTGCCGGTTAGTCATTTTCGCGTCGAATTACATCAGAACGCGAAAACCGCAAAATCCTCCCTTCCTCCTTGAAGGTTCGGCCATCTATGTGTTATTTGGGGATTTATTTTTCTAAATTCTCTTTCTCATTTTATAACGCTTCCTTAGGTTGCTTAGAGGCTAGTTCAATCGTCGTTTTCCGTTTTACGACATTTACGCATCGTTTTGCGAATTATTTCACTCTAGGTTCTTTATGCCAACTAAGCCACTTATTATTTTTGCATTGATTCTTCCCCTTGCCAATCACCACACAACCCATCTAATTACCTTTTTAACACATAATTCATCACTCAAACAATTTCCAACAACATAAATTCCATAATTTTCCTTTAAAGGCCAAGTTGCAACCTATGGCAATTCTAGGATTTCCATTCACTTCTAATCACTCCACATCTCACACAACCACATTATATCATCATATAATCATACCACAATTCATCAAACAATGCCTCAACACAAAATTCCAACGTCCCAAAATCATGACCTCAAATTCACTAAGTTAAAATCATCACATTTCACCTAAAATTTTCATTGCATCTCTAGCATTAATACATCATTCTAAGGAATTATCATCTAATAGACATTTTCCATTTGAGCTCTCTAACACAACACATCATAAAATCCCTCTTTAGGGTTCATAAACATAAATCACAAATCAACCATTGGAGTGTTGAAATAACTCACTCAAATGCAAGGCAAATGACTTCTCCTAAGTATACTCCACCATTGGAGCATTTGAAAACTCCATGAACACCCAAACTTCAATGTGAGCCGCGGCCTTTGAGGGGGAAGATCTCAAAATCCTCTCACTTTCACTGCTCAACAAGGCCACCAATGGCTTTGGAAGGCAATTTCCAACAAATTTCAAGTTAAACTTTGTTGGATTTGGTTAGGATTTGAGTGATTAAAAGGGAGAAGAAAAATTTGCATGGAGAATGGTGGGGGAGGGCTGATGGCTCGGGTTTGGGAGAGAGAGGGGAGTGGGAAGATGATGAATAGTGATAGGATGAGGTGGACTTAAGTGATTTTAAGTGGGGTGGGTCCCACGCCACCTCACGCGATTCAAAACGCGCCAAAACTCTCACTAAACGTCCTAGAAACTCTAATTTTTAACATTAACTATTCCATTTTAATTAGGCTTGATCAGATGAATTCAGAGTCCTCCATTCGTTCGGAGAAAACACTGTTTTAAGCTATTGCGTGCGCCGTTGGCACGCTTCCCGAAAATGACTTACTTTCATCAAATTTTATCATAGTAACCGCACAATGCACGTCCAACGCCGGTAACTGGATATAACCGCACAAACACATGATCACCTTCTTTAAATTCCAGCATTCTGTGTCTATTATCATAGTAACTTTTCTGCCGATTCTGTGTCTGTTTAAGGTTTTCTCTGATCATTTCAGTCTGTGCTGTAGTTTCTTGCACAAAATCCGGCCCAAACCTCTCTTTATCACCTATCTCTGTCCAACAAGTAGGAGTACGACATCTACGCCCATACAATGCCTCATACGGTGCTATGCCCAGACTGGAGTGAAAACTGTTATTATAAGAGAATTCCACCAGTGATAAATATATGTCCCAAGCAGTACCCTGCTCCAGTGTGCAAGCTCTCAACATATCCTCGAGTGTCTGTATGGTCCTCTCAGTCTGACCATCAGTCTGCGGGTGATACGCAGTGCTCAGCCGAAGCTGAGTGCCAAAAGCCTGCTGCAAGGCTCCCCAAAAACGAGAAGTAAACTTCGGATCCGGTCACTCACAATGCTAACCGGTATTCCGTGGAGCCTTACAATCTCTTTCACATATAACTTTGCCAATTTCTCAGTAGAAAAGTCCACTCGCACTGGAAGAAAATGTGCAGACTTCGTAAGTCTGTCCACTATAACCCAAATCGAATCATGACCAGCCTGAGTCCGAGGCAAACCAACAACAAAATCCATAGAGATGCTCTCCCATTTCCACTCTGGTATATCTAACGGCTGAAGTAACCCTGCCGGTTTCTGATGTTCTATTTTAACCTTCTGACAAATCAAGCACTTTGACACATATTCAGCCACATCCTTCTTCATCCCAGGCCACCAGAACTTAATTTTCAGATCTTGATACATTTTTGTGGCACCCGGGTGTACAGCAAACTGACCCTTATGGGCCTCAACCATTACCTCTCCTGCTAACTCCTTGGGCACTACAATTCTGCCCTGATACAATAACAATCCCTGCTCATTCACAGATATTCCACTCTGCCCTTTCAAATATTTGACACTGTCGTTCCGTACCTGTGTTTCTTTAATCTTCTCATATAATTTATTTTCCACCCGACAGCTCTCATGCAACCCATCTGCAACCCGTGTAGTCCAGAATTCATCCACACTCCCAATAAAGACATCCGTCAGCTTCAAGTCACGGAATTGCTCAATTAATTCATTATCCCACAACATCAACTGGGACACGCTGACAGACTTCCTACTCAATGCATCTGCTACCACATTAGCCTTACCCGGATGGTATTTCAACTCAAAATCATAATCTTTTAGAAATTCAACCCACCTCCGTTGTCTCATGTTCAGCTCTTTCTGATCAAACAAATACTTTAGACTCTTGTGATCACTGAACACAGCAAATTTCATCCCATACAGAAAATGCCTCCAAATTTTCAAGGCAAATACTATGGCAGCAAGCTCCAAATCGTGTGTCGGATAATTCTCTTCATGAGGCCTCAACTGCCTCGAAGCATAAGCAACAACTCTCCTTTCTTGCATCAACACACACCCCAAACCTTTCTTGGAAGCATCACAGTATAATTCAAACTCACCTTCCGGATCGGGGAAGGTCAACACAGGAGCAGTAGTCAATTTCTCTTTAAGGCTCAGAAAACAACTCTCACATTCCTGAGTCCACACAAAAGGAGTATCCTTTCGTGTCAATCGGGTCAATGGCAGTACCATTGTAGAAAACCCCTCAATAAACCTCCGATAATATCCAGCAAGACCCAGAAAGCTGCGGATTTCAGTAACAGTTTTTGGTCGTTCCCAGTACATAACAGCATCAATTTTATTTGGATCAACAGCAACACCCCTCTCAGAAATAACATGCCCCAGAAATTGTATCTCAGATAACCAGAATTCACACTTTGACGGCTTCGCATACAACTTTTTATCCTTTAACACCTGTAACACAGTCCTCAAATGCTCACTATGCTCCTCTCTGCTCTTAGAGTAAATCAAGATGTCGTCGATGAACACGATCACAAACTGATCCAAATACGGTTTAAAAATACGATTCATGTAGTCCATGAACACTGCCGGGGCATTTGTAAGCCCAAATGGAATCACCTGATACTCGTAGTGTCCATATCTAGAACGAAAAGCCGTTTTAGGCACATCCTCCGGCCTAATCCGAATCTGATGGTATCCGGACCGGAGATCAATCTTTGAAAACACGCAGGCACCCCTCAACTGATCCAACAAGTCATCAATACGCGGCAATGGGTACCTGTTCTTAACCGTAACTTTATTCAATTTCCGGTAATCAGTACACAGTCTCATGCTTCCATCCTTCTTTTTCACAAAGATCACCGGTGCTCCCCACGGGGACACACTCGGCCTAATAAAATCCTTTGCAGACAGTTCCTCAATATGTTTCTTCAACTCAGCTAACTCAAGTGGCGCCATCCGGTATGGAGCCAATGAAATAGGCCCCACACCGGGCAACAATTCAATAGAAAATTCAATCTCTCTCTCAGGTGGAAATTCCGGTATCTCATCAGGGAATACATCCGCAAACTCATTAACCACCGGAATCGTAGAAATTTCAATCTCCTTGCCACCCACTAGACCACCCAAGAAAATATAACCCTGATCCCCAGCCTTCAAGGCTTTAATAGCATTGCACATAGATAAAAAGGGAGACGGAGTAACCGAGGGCTTCTCATGAGACAATATCAACCTCTTGCCACAGCAATCAATCATCGCACAGTTTTGAGATAACCAATCCATGCCCAATATCAAATTAACAGAGGCCAGGGGCAATATAATTAAATCAATAGTGTAACCCCTGCCTTCGTAGACAAACCCGACCTCTTTGCAAATGAAGGAGGAATCACTAACCTCTCCTGTAGCCGTAGTAATACGCATAGGGGGAATCATCCGTGATACTTTTAATCCCAACCCCTTAGCCACATATTCCGCCACGAACGAGTGCGTAGCTCCAGAATCAAATAAAACAGATAAATCAATATTAGAAATGAAAATTGTACCTTTTACCAAATTCGGCGCCTTCGCCGTCTGCTGTGCATTAGTAGTATAAACACGCCCAACTGTAGGTGCAGATGGCAAGGTCTGCAGATTCGCAGCCTGCCCAGTATTATTAGTACAATTGTAGGCATAATGCCCAACCTTACCACATCTGAAACAAGTAACTTGAGTAACAACACAAGGCCCTTGATGAAACTTCTTACACTTATCACAACGAGGAGCAGAATTTCTCTCATTATACCCACTTCTCTGACCACCACCCCTTTTAAACTGACCTGGGGGCTGTCTTACCTGCAACCCCCTACCTCTATTATTGTTTTGATGGTAGCCACCTCTGTTATTATTGCCGGGAGGAGCAGATGTCCTCGAAGAACCAGATTTTGGATATCTATTATAAACACTTTCAACCCGTTTACACTGAGTCACAAGATCTGCAAAGTTTCTCACAGCAGTATTAGACATCCTCTTTGCAATTTTCTCATTCAAACCCCTCTGAAATTTAGCAGAAAGAAACTCAGGGGTCGGCAGCACACCCCCATAATTGGCAAATTTCACCAAATCATTAAACTTTGTCACATAGGCATCAATAGTCATGGTACCCTGTACCAACTTTTCAAACTCACCCTGTTTAGCTTCCCGGACATCCCTGGGAAAGTATTCCTCATGAAACAGTCTCTCAAATAAAGCCCAAGTAATCTCTTCCCCTTGAATAATGAAAGGCTGAGATGCAGTGTACCACCACTCGTGGGCATCTCCCTCAAGCATATAAACAGAATACAACAACCTCTGGGGATCCTGACACTCCATAACCTGGAAGATTTTATCCATACCTCTCAACCAAGTAGTCACTACCTTTGGGTCCCTTGACCCCTGAAATGATGGCGGCTTGTGCTTTCTAAAAGAGATGAGTCTCTGCTCATTATTACCTGCCAACACTTGCCCAGCAATCCCAGAAGACTGAGCAGCAACAGAAGGATCCACAGAAGGCTCTGGGATATAAGTAGGATCAGTAGTGTGGTGACTAGCCTCGCCAGACTGACGACTAGCACCACTCCCCTCTTGCTGAGGAGTAACAGATGGCGTACGGGTAGCAGTCTCCGTAGCCGTATATGGAGGAGAATCATCCCTCCTATGCCGAGCCCTGTCCTCCCTCATCTCATTCATGAAGGCATGCATCATATCCTGATTATTTTTCATCAGGGTCTCGGTCATAGTTCTATTGGCAGCAGTCTCTTCCTGCAGTGCATTCAGGACTGCAGTAATAGGATCTGGTGCTGCTAAATGACCTGCACCTCTAGCTCCACGGCGACCCCGTGCCCTGCTCATGATATCTGTACATGTAACACAAAGGAATGAGCTGATCAGACCCACACTGAGGAATCACATATACATTAATCATAAATAGTTCACAGATAGCTATGCAACACAAGATACAGTACTACTTTATCAGAGTTCCCTTACAAAACTGCTCTGATACCATAAAATGTAACAGCCCGTTGTACACCGGTATTGTTAACATTAATTATGATATTAAGCGCAGTTACAATCACAGCAATTCATTTATAAAAATGCGAATAAACTTTTTCCGATTATTACGCGAGCATTTAAAACATAAAAAGCGTAATAATTAAAAGCTGTGACTGTAACCGTAAACTCTTGTGGAAGACTTATTTAAACTATTTTTATAACTTACTTTACTTATTATAAGTTACTAAGGAGTTCTCATAAACCCACTTAGCCAATTTCCAAACTTTACGTTTTTACCTATTCGGACATGTTTCACTCTTAATTTTTCTGCGACCACACCGCTCGCAACCAAACCTTCTTCTCAGATTATATCTTTGTCTTACTTAATTCCCTTTTAAACAAGCTATCATACGCTCAATTCGGAGCTCATTTGCTCCGGTTATCGCCGTTTGAAGTTAGATAAGCAAATAGCCAACCAACCCCAAAAACAGCTCCAAACTACTCACATTACTCGAATTAATGCAATCAATCCACTCATCCATTTGTTCTCAAATATTTATCCTGCAAACTAGACATCTCAAACTTCATTTTGATATATCACACGCTTAGTTTGACTGAGAAACGAAGCGGGAATTAATTTCCCAAATCAGGACCAGAACTGCCCCAGATGCAGTGGCACATGAGCAGTCCATGTTTCTCCATTTTTTTCAGGTCGAAGATCAACCCATATTTTTCCCAATTTTTGACATAAGATATAGGACATCTCAACCTTCTAAATGGCGTATGACACGTCCCTATTGGACCTCTATGGAGAGAGATATGCTCTCCCGAATTTCGCCTAAAATCTGCCAATTCTACAGAGAATTCGCTCGAGTTTTCTTTGTTTTTCCAATAATCCCAAATTTGTAAAAGATCATTTAAGCCTCAAATGTACCTAATAATCACATGATAATACAGTAATAATCCAATGGGTGGCACACACAAGGACCAACAACGCCTTGGGGCACTTACAACCCAATCCAGTTTATAGTTATTAGGCATATAGTTCATATTAATCATCCTTAAGTAGTTGCAATCACTAACACCTTTTTCATGCATATTTTCATCATACATGTAATCATACCCTAAAATAGGCCTAAGGCCCTTCCATCATAAATAGACATGCATCAAATACGATTACAATATTGCTTTACAACTTACAACTTGAAACTTAAACTTTAACTTACATTCTTCCAATATTACAACTTAACTTCAAATAACAACATAACCAAATACATAACTACTAGACTTAGGCAAAATGGCATGAACAAATATGCTAATGAAGCTCATACCACATACATATGAGATGTTCATGCCCTAAGTCTAGCCTAGGCCACACGGCCAACAAAATGCAAAATATGAAGCACTCCACTGCTCACTCTGCGGGCCTCTTGCCCGCTGCTCCGGCTCCACTGCTACCTCCTGAAATAAATGCCCCGAGACGGGGTGAGATATACGAATATATCTCAGTAACCAAGAGGTTCTGGAGAAAACTCCACCCAATGGTTCACTTCGATGCATATCAATAGAATAAAACAACCACTTTGAAAACGGGATATAGCAAGGGATTTAGAGAAATGGGGAATATAAAGATATAAACTACGACGATACGGGATGGTAACCCCAATTCCACGTACACCCTGGGCATATATAAGCCTGTGGGTATCATCCAAGGTGTGTTCATAGAAACCACAACCATGATTCCCAAACCATCCAAAACGCCAAAGACATTCCTAGTGTGCTCCTACCCGGATCACACACCATGACACGCGGTCAACTGGAACTCCCTCCTGGAGACCTATCCAGCGGAAGTCCGAAACTGCCCGAAGGCTAATAAAACTGTCTACTGGCCAGAGACTCGGTACATAAGTACCCATAGCAATAATGCATGCATGCTCATGTGTTCTATACTACTCATACACACTTCTTACCTTAAATATTGTTTTCACAAGCTCCGCAGCAGCTTATCCCTCAACTTGGTACACAGCAGAATGCCTACACATAGGACATTCCCAATCTCTTATAATTCAAACAATACATGCTAATTTACAATTATACATGCATTGAACCAATTACATACCTCAATCCACTTGGTCCAGGACCAAGGGCAACTCCCAGATTCAAGTTTCGGGATTCAAGTCAACGTACGGCA
>NW_026899204.1:0-75283 GCF_033153095.1 Gastrolobium bilobum
GTCTGGGGGTGAGAACCATCCCAGTCCAACTATGGCGGGGGTGAGAACCGTCCCGTTAGTTGGGCGTTGGCTGGGGGTGAGGACCATCCAGTCTAACTATGGCGGGGGTGAGAACCGTCCCGTTAGTTGGGTGTTGGCTGGGGGTGAGGACCATCCCAGTCCAACTATGGCGGGGTGAGAACCGTCCCGTTAGTTGGGCATTGGCTGGGGGTGAGGACCATCCTAGTCCAACTATGGCGGGGGTGAGAACCGTCCCGTTAGTTGGGCGTTGGCTGGGGGTGAGGACCATCCCAGTCCAACTATGGTGGGGGTGAGAACCGTCCCGTTAGTTGGGCGTTGGCTGGGGATGAGGACCATCCCAGTCCAACTATGACAGGGGTGAGAACCGTCCCATTAGTTGGGCGTTGGCTGGGGGTGAGGACCTTCCCAGTCCAACTATGGCGGGGGTGAGAACCGTCCCGTTAGTTGGGCGTTGGCTGAGGGTGAGGACCATCCCAGTCCAACTATGGCGGGGGTGAGAACCGTCCCATTAGTTGCGCGTTGGCTGGGGGTGACGACCATCCCAGTCCAACTATGGCGGGGGTGAGAACCGTCCCGTTAGTTGGGCGTTGGCTGGGGGTGAGGACCATCCCAGTCCAACTATGGCGGGGGTGAGAATCGTCCCTTTAGTTGGGCGTTAGTTTGACATTGTTAACGAATTTGCAATCAATTTATTGAAAGTTTGTAACTCTGCCTCATTAAAAACCTTTTCCAGTAAAACCCATGGGGATAAAAAAATGGAAAAGGAAAAGAGTGCAGATGGTATTACATGATGATTTAGCTATAATATTTCTTTAGCTTGTCAGCGTTCCATGCCCGTGGCATCGCCCTTCCATCCAATGTTTCGAGGGAGTAAGCGCCTTGTCCTAGTTTGTTGGTTATCCGGTAAGGTCCCTCCCAATTTAGGGCAAGTTTACCTTCACAGGCGTTCTTCTTTCCAACGTCTGCTCTTCGAAGCACCAAATCTTTTTCTTGAAAATTCCGGGGAATGACTTTCTTGTTGTAATAAGTAGCTGGCTTTTCTTTTGACTGTTGATCGGATTGGGCGGCACATCCTCTGAGCTCGTCAAGAAAATCTAGTGTTTCTTTCAGGTTCTGGGTGTTGGCTATCTCAATCACGTGCTCTCGTCGCCAAGAAGGTTCACTGATCTCTACCGGGATCATGGCTTCAGAGCCGTAGGTTAGTCTGAACGGCGTTTCTCTAGTGGATGACTGGGCGGTTGTCCTATATCCCCATAGGACGTTGTCTAGATTATCTATCCAGGCCCCTTTGTGTGCTTCCAACTTCTTCTTAATTCCTTTGCTCAGCATTTTGTTGGCTGATTCTACTAAGCGGTTGGATTGAGGGTGCTCAACTGCAACAAAGTGATGTTGGATCTGTAGGTTGTTCATTAGTTCATGGAATTTGGCGTCAGTGAATTGAGTGCCGTTGTCTGTAATGACTTCTCCCGGAATGCCAAAGCGGTAGATAATACTACGCCAAAAGAACCTTCTTGCTTTCTGGGATGTAATGGTGGCCAAGGGTTCTGCTTCTACCCATTTGGTGAAGTAATCTATGGCGACGATCAACCACTGAACTCGCCCAGCTGCCATTGGGAAAGGGCCTAGAATGTCAATTCCCCATTTGTAGAAAGGCCATGGCGAGGTGATTGACGTCAATTCTTTAGGCGGAGCTTTGTGTATATCGGCGAACCTCTGACATTGCTCACATTTTTTGACGTTTTCTTGGGCGTCATGCTCCATAGTTGGCCGATAAAATCCCGCTCTTAATGCCTTCTTTACTAGCGAGTGACCGCCCATATGGTGGCCGTTGATTCCTTTATAGATTTCTTCTAGCACATACTGGACGTCCTCCGGATTCAAACACTTCAGGAGTGGGGTGGAGAGTCCTTGCTTGTATAACCGCCCTTGCACTATGCAGAAATGAGCACTTTTCCAGACAATTTTTCTGGCTTCTTTTTGGTCAGGAAGAACAATCCCTTCAGCTAAGTAGTTGATTATGGGCGTGATCCAGGTTCTCTCTGCTGCTTCGGGGGCCGACGGCGAGATGCTCATGACTATGCACAGGTTTGGCATATTATGGTGGATGACGGACCGGTTGTTGCCTGGGCTTTTTGTGCTGGCCAGTTTGGCGAGAATATCTGCCCATGTATTTTCAGCACGCCTAATGTGCTCTACCTCGACACTTTCGAAACTCTGAATTAGTTCTTTGACTTTTTCTAGATATTTTCACATCAGAGGTCCTTTGGTCTGGTATTCACCGGATATTTGAAACGTCACCAGCTGGGAGTCACTGAAGACTTTGAGGCGTCGGGCTCCCATCTCTCTTGCTTGGATTAGGCCAGCTATCATGGCCTCATACTCCGCTTGATTGTTTGTAGCATTGAACTTAAAAGACAATGAATGTTCGATAGATACACCATCTGGATTTTCGACTATCATTCCTGCCCCTGAGCCTTTGGCGTTTGAAGAGCCATCAACATATAGCTTGCACATCTCTGATGATGGCGTTACTTCGGATTGGTCCCTGGGTGGGACGGCTTGCGTCATTTCGACGATGAAGTCTGTAAGGGCTTGAGCCTTGATGGCGGTTCTTGGCTCGTATGTGATTTGGTACTCTGATAGCTCAATCGCCCAGGACATCATCCTTCCAGCTATGTCAGGCTTATGCAGGACTTGACGAATTGGTTGGTTGGTCCTGACCGTGATTGGATGGCATTGGAAATAGGGTCTCAACCGTCGTGCTGCAAAGAAGAACGTCAAGGCGACCTTTTCTACTTGCTGATACCGGAGCTTCGCGCCTTGGAGAACCTTACTAATAAAATAGATAGGTTTTTGTCCTCCTTCTTTGGATTCTTGGACTAGGGCTGCGCTGACAGCTTCAGTTCCTACCGCAAGGTACAGATAAAGTGTTTGTCTGGCTTAGTTAATACTGGAGGGCATAAGAGGGTCCTCTTGAACTCCTGGAAGGCTTTTTCGCATTCTTCTGACCATCGAAATGCTTTCCCTTTTTTGAGGAGACTGAAAAGTGGAAGAGATTTATGCGCGGAATTTGCCAAAAAACGGGTGAGGGATACTAACCTTCCTGTCAGCTGTTGGACTTCTTTAACTGTTTGCGGGCTTCGCATTTCTATGATCGCCTTGCACTTGTCAGGGTTGACCTCGATACCCCTCTCTGTGAGCATGAATCCAAGGAATTTACCTGCAGGAACGCTGAAGGCGCACTTGCTGGGGTTGAGGCGCATATTAAATTTTCTCAATCTGTCGAACACGCCTTGGAGGTCTGTCAAGTGCTGGCCTGGCGTTCTAGATTTGGCGATCATGTCATCGATATAAACTTCGATGCAATTGCCGATCAAGTCTCTGAATACTTCATTCATCATTCGTTGATAAGTGGCGCCTACATTCTTTAAACCGAAGGGCATCATGGTGTAGCAGTAGTTGGCGTTCTGGGTGATGAACGCTGTTTTACACTGGTCCTCTTCCAGCAAAGGTATTTGGTTGTAACCAAGGTATGCATCCATGAACGACAATATTTTGAAACCGGACGCGTTGTCAACCAGCTGATCTATGCTGGGAAAATGGTAGGCGTCTTTAGGGCATACCTTGTTTAGGTCAGTATAATCAACGCATATTCTCCACGCCCCGTTTGGCTTCTTAACCAGGACGGGGTTTGATAGCCACGTGGTGTACTTGATTTCTCGGATGAACCCTGCGTCGTGGAGTCTTTTCACTTCTTCATCAATGATCTTTTGGCGCTCGACGCCAAACTTTCTCTTTTTCTGGGAAATGGGCTTGGCTTTGGGGTCAATGGACAAACGATGGCAACATACTTCAGGATCGATGCCTGGCATGTCAGATGGTTTCCATGCAAATAGGTCTCTGTTGTTTCTCAGCAGCTTGATCAACCTGTCTTTTGTTTCGGGATCCAGGGTTGCCTAGCACGACGTGCTCTAATGCACCGTCTGGCGTGGGCCTAGCATGCTCTACTCGCGGATCATCTCTTGCATCAAATTCTACCAAGAAACACTGATCGTGCGCTCCTCCTTTCTTGGTAGGTCCTTCATTGGTTGGCAGGGCGGTCACTTGTTGAGATGCTGGCTGATCTTTGAAAGTAACCTTAGTCGTTGGTCTCAAGGATATATTATAGCAACTTCTGGCTACTATCTGGTCGCCTTTCACCGTTGCGACCTTATTGTTTCTGGCGACGAACTTCATCGCCAAGTGTGGATGGGAGATGTTCGCCTCAAAGGCGGCGAACATTCTTCTGCCGAGAATGGCATTATACGCAGAAGGAGTGTCCAACACTAAGAACTAGATATTTGCTGACTTTGAAGTGGGTAGAGACGTAGACTGATCACGCCCAACGACTTGGTTGTGGTTGCGTTGAAACCTGAAAGTTCTCCTGCGACTAGGGTTAAGTCATCAACTGTAAACCCCAGCGCCCTGAAACATGGCAAAAACAAAATATTAGCGGAACTGCCGTGATCGAAAAATACACGGTTAACACCATAGTTGGCAATTATTGCTTGAATGACAAGAGGGTCATCATGTCCTGGGAGGACATCGCCTAGATCGCTGTTATCCCAAACAATTTTGGGCCTGGTTGGACTTGAGTCTACTTTACTAATGACTTTTCCAGCAACCGCCATACATTGTTTCAAGTGTTTTTTTTCTGGCGTTCGACGTCTCACCACCACCGCTCAGTCCTCCGGAAATCATATTTATAACTCAGTGCTTGACGGTTGCGAGGTCTTCTCCCTCGTCGTCACGCCTTCCTCTGTCGTTGGGGCTTGCTTGCGCTCTCCGGCTCCTTGGAGAGTCTTCTCTTTTGTCACGCTCATGTCGTGGTCGAGAGTTCACCTGCCTCGTTCTTCGTCTCTCTGGCGATTTACTGCGCTCCCTGTACCGCCTTCCGGTTCCCGATGGGCGTGCACCATCGCCATCTCTTCTTTGAGAACCGCCCTTAATGAGCTCATCAATCTTATCTTTGAGGTGCCTGCACTCCTCATTACTGTGGTTGTTACTGCGGTGGAACTTGCAGTAGACCGCGGCTTCTCTAGCTGGTAGCTGAGGGCGTTGATTTACCCTGGAATCATCTTTGTAATCAGTCTGTAGGACGCTGTGAGTTTGGCGCCCTGTTGTGTCACGCCTCGAAGGGCGGTTGGTATATCTAGCTGACTTATGTCCCTTCTTACTATCTTCTGCTGGGCTCTTATTTTTGCTGGCTGCCTTCTCTTGGCTGTAGGCATCATCAGCTCGACTTCCCTTGTATTCTTCAACTCTTATATACTCCTAGGCCACTTTCCTAACTTCTTCTAGTTCAGTAATTCTCGGCTCGAACAAGATTGCCTCCCGAGGAGGATACTTGTGGTTTATCCCAAAAAAGAAAGAATTTCACACTATATTTATTCCAATCTGACGCTATGAGACGTTCCATTAATACTATTGGACAAATGCCAATGTGTCTCATGGAGGATCAACGTACATTCCACATGGAGTATTGGAGGGACCAAAGAAGTACGACAACCCATTTTGAGGAGAGATAATCCCATTGAGCTTCCACACCACCAAACCACCATACGTGGAACTCGAGAAGCCTAGCTCCGAGTTATATCACGTCTCTACCCGGAGACAGGAAGAAGCCTACAACGATGAAAATCATGGAGATCATAGTCAAGAGCATCAATATTATCGGGAATCTAGAAGTCCAACTAGGCGACAAACTGCCCGAAACTAGAAAATCACTGATATGAGTAGAAACATGACCATCACTAAGGAGGTCGTGCAGAGTACAACTACGAGCAACATAGGACAAGGTACATGGAGGTTGGAGGATGAAACAAAAAAAGGAATGAAGGACATCATTAACCTAGTCATGAACATGGGTATCTTCATCATACCCATAATTCGGAGCACCAAAATTGCCAAGGAGCATGCTATATGGAAGGGCCACCCAGCCTATTCCGAGGGAATAGATTATAGGAAGAAATTTCGTTACCATATGTTTCTTTTTTAGTGCGGAACAATAGTCGTTCTGCTCTTTTTAGTTTAGTTTACCAAAAAGGATAAATGGGCCCAACAAAATAGAAAAAGGACGTCGCGACATAAGTAGAGCATGCCAGAATGTGGGACGTGTCTGAGTGTCAGAGGATCATCCTTGGGAAAGCAGAGCAGGGAGATAGCTCACCTCCAACCTTATCCACCTCAATTCAAAGTCCATCATCTGATCAAAGAAAGGATAGACATCCTTAATCCAATAGTGCAAGGAACGACTTGAAATAATCACAAGATTGCCATTATTTTCCCAGCCTATAAATAGAAGATCAGATGAAGGCATAAAAAGCTTTTGGCATGCAAATTTATCGTGGAGCAACACCTTTATCTTTTTTTCTCCATCAAGTCTCCCCACGAGGAAAAATACCATATTTCTCCACTTTCTCTTACTGTTGAACTTAGTCACTATTGTATTGAGTCTTTCAATCTGTAATTTCTCTTCTACCATTTTGTCTTCATCAGCTTGAATCTCGGGCCTATGGGATCTCCAATTATTAAGATTATATCTGTATTTTTAGCCATGTCTTTGATCATAAGCTAATTTCTTTTGAAATGGAAAACTGTGAAGATGTTAAACTCAATAATTGAATCTCTTGTATTTAGTTCAATAGGGTTTTTGTTGTTTAAGTGAAGGTGGAAGGTGAAGAGTGTGGAAACACTTTCGCTAGTTGCCTTAGGAATAAGGAACCATCTCATTCACCAAAGGTTCTGCCCAGAGTAAACGTTGGGAACGAAGCTTCCATAGGAATATGGGACTTGATATACCATTTCAGCCTAAGAGCTGAGGAATCAACATTGGCAATTAAGAGACATGAACAAATCCTTTGGATGAGGTCTTGAGCCTAGATTATAGTAGGTTGAACAGTGGATTGGTGTATCCATTTATTTTCTTTAATTATCGTTTCGTTCATCATATCACTGTGTTGTTCCTGTTATTGCTTCTTGCCATTGCTTATTTTATTTTCTGCATATTTTCCTATCACACCACACCACAAACAATATCTTTTCCTATGACTTGTCGTTCCTCCCTGAATTAGAAAGACCTTGAGTATATAACGACGCGAGAAATTATTTTTAAGTTGATTTGAACCTTTTGTCACAGAGGGGATGCCATTGTGATACTTGGGAATGACTAACCAAAACAGTTCAATACTGTTAACCCATTATTTTATTCTTTAACACAACTCAAAATTCATATTAGCAATACTTTCTCAATGAGAACGATAATTTGGGCATAAAACTCTCATTTATTACTTGATGCGTGCACTTGCGAATGAGTTTTCCTTGAGAACGAATGAGTGTGTTTGAGTACATGCTAAGGGACCAACGATCATAATCTCGGGAATGAATGTGTTTTCCTTGATTGATTGCAAGGACACCAACAAGTTTTTGGCGCCTTTGTCGGGGATAGTTTTGCTAAATCCCATATCTTAAGTTGTGTTCTTTTGTTTATTTAATTTTGTAATTATTTTGTTGATTTTATATTCGTTAATTCTTTCATTAATTTTTTCCCTGCTGAATTGATTTCAAATATATCATGGTTTATAAGTGAATCTCCTAGTTTGCTTGATTATTCCTCTAATTCAGAAATACCCTTCTTTGATCCTGAACCTGAACGCGCTTTCCACAGAAAAAGAAGAATCAGAAGGCAAGTTGAAATAGAAAGAGAGGTGGCTGAGAAAAATGAGAACAATGGAAACGGAGTTGAAGGAACACAACCACCACCCCTGGGCCTACATTTAGAGTATTAGCTACTCAATCTAGGAATAAACCAAAAAGAGGAGTTGTAGTTCCTCCAGCCCCAAACTTCGAGCTTAAACCTATCATGTTCAACATGATTAGGGATGCTGGAGTTTTCAATGGACTTCCAAGTAAAGATCTATATGCCCATTTTAGTAATTTTTTTCAGCCATCTGTGATAACTTTAGAGCATATAGTGTTACTGGGGCTGATATAAGAATAAAGTTATTCCCTCATTCTCTAGGGTCAAAAGCCAAGAATTGGCTAAAATCCCTTCCACCAGATTCTATACATTCGTGGGAGGAACTCTCTAATAAATGGTAGAAGTAAGGGCAAAGTTGTCTAACTTCAGAATGTCCTATGGAGAAAATCTCTATAAGGCATGTGAACCATACATGGATGTGATTAAGAAATGTCATATCCACAGAGTAGAAAGTTGGGGAGTTCTCCAAACTTTTTACAAAGGTATAGACCATACTTCTTATAACAACTCGTATTTCTAAAACATATATTTATATATTAAATGTGGATTAAAGGGTAGGATTAGTGAAAATCCTGAAACTAGGGTTAAAATTCAAAGGAAGGGTAAAACGGTAATTCGCCAAACACGTAATCCTAGGAAAGTAAAATTGAGTAGGAGGTCTCAAATGGGAAAACTAACCCTGGAAATGGATTCAGAACAAAAAATTGTGTGGTTAGGCAAGTTTTTGGAAATTTGGTGAATAGTATTTTTATCGAGTAAAAATATCGCAGTACAGTTGCACCGTAAAGCATGCCAATGAATTTAAAGCTCTAGGTTTGGATATAAGTTATAAATGGTATATAAGACTAGGAAATATGATTTCTGGTGAAAATGATGAAAATTAGAGTGTTTGGAGAAGCGTGCCCACAACGCGCATAACAGCTTAAAGGATTTATCTGAACGACCGGAAAACTCCGGATTCATCTGATCAATGACAATTAAAGGATAATGGTTAATGTTAAAAATTAGAGTTTCTAAATAGTTTAAGAAATTATGGATGTTTAGTGAAATAGGCGAGAGATTTGAATTAATTTGAATCGCGTGAGGTGACGGTGGGACCCACCCTACTTAAGTGACAATATGACAACACCTCCATGTCACTATTCACTCATCTTCCTCCCTCTTCTCCCTCTCAAACCCGCGGCTACCTCCCCTCCATGGCCAAGTTTCTTTGAAATGTTCTCCTCCTCCAAACTCACTCAATACTAACTCAAATCCAACAAAGTTTGTCATCAAACTTTAAGTAGAGGATCTTCCAAACACAACCATGGTAGTATTGAAGCATGCAACTCAGTAAATTGGGAGAAAAATCACATCTAAGCGGCCAAGTTTGGGATTTTTGGAGTTTTTGAGTTGTTGGTTCAAGCTTTTGATTGGGTATCACTTGTAGGAGTCCTTGGCCTAGCTTGTGAGTAAGTTTCAACATATTTCATTGGTTGAATCATGAATTTATATTTTTATGACCTAGAGCTAAATTGCATGGATTAATGTAGTTAGAGAGCTCAAATTAAAATTGTGTATTAGATAAAAGTGGCTTAGAATGATGTTTTAAAGTGATAGAAACCATAAAAATTATTGATGAATTTGGTTGATAACTTAGAAAATTTTTGAGTTGAGATGTCAACACTTTGTGAATTGATATGTCGGATGATGGTGTAATTGAGTTGTGGAGTGTTTGCATGAGTTAATTATAGGATTGTAAGGTGCGTGGAAGTGTGAAATTAGATTGAATACCCCTAGGTGTGGGGACATGATGAATTCAGCCATGTGAGGGCTTGTAGGGCTTGATGTTGTAAAAATTGTATAATTGATGTTGTGTGGTTGTGTATGGTATTTAAATGAGTTGGATGTTGGTTGGATGCATGAGGTTTGGGGGTGGAACCATTGGATAGGAATAATCGTAGGAATTGGCCTAAAAGAGGATAATTGGAAAAATGGTGTTGTGATGGAGTTCGATGGAAAATGGGACTTCAAATGGTGTTGTGGTAACCTTAGAATGCTAATGGTAAATGAAAATAAAATTAAGAAAATTGTTTGATAATTTAGGCCTTAGTGGCCGAAGCTATGCATGCGAGAGAGGGTGTTTTGGTGCTTTGTAATTTTGGTTAATTGCACTGTGTGTTGATGATCCTTGTGTGATCACTGTAGGTTGCCTTCCACGGAAGTGAACTTGGAGATTTGAGCTTGGTGGGTTGCCTTTGGTCCTTGACCAAAGGGATTTTGGTAAGTTGTCATAATTATATGCATGGATATTTAATGAGCATGTATATGTTGTTGGTTGGTTAAAATTGAAATGAGAATGTCCTATGTGTAGGCATTTCTTGTGGTACCAAGTCCGGTGATGGATTAAATTGGAACTGTCAAGTGAAGGAGATTAATTAGGTAATCCCTTGGTACTGGAGTTTAATCCCTGTGTGTGCTCCACCATGCCTCTTGAAGGTAGTGGTTGGAGGTGTATGTTGGTAGTATAGTATAACATGATCATGCATATTTGTAGGTATAGTGATACATAGAATGTACCGTGTCTCTGGCCAGTAGACAGTTTTCCTTCGGGCGTTACAGACTTCCACTGGATAGGTCTCCATGAGGGAGTTCCAGTTGACCTTGTCATCCGTAGAGAAGCACACTAGAAAGTCTCGAGTGTATATGGATGGAGGGTGCCTTGATTGATGTTCTGGGATCACTTCCTTGGATGAGAACCCGTAGGCTATATGCCGAGGCCAATAGGTCGGATGTTGCGTGGCTTTGGCATTGACCATTCCAACTTCATCGTATTTTATTCTCTATGCTTCCCTACTTCACTAAATCCCTTACTTTATCCCTTTTTAAATATTGTATTATATTATTGATATGCATCGAAGTGAGCCATTGGATGGAGTAATCTCCAGAACCTCTGAGTTACTAAGATATATTTGTATATCTCATCTCGTTTTGGGGACTTTATTTCAAGTAGTGGCAGTGGTACCAGAGTGGCGGGCAAGAGGCCCGTAGGTTAAGCTTGGACATGGAATTTATTTTGCATTTTGTGGCCATTGGGTCTAGGCTAGACTTAGGACATGAACATTTCATGTGATCTAGGATTTATTATTTTCATCTTTGTTCATGTCACCTTTTGTCTAAGTTTAGTCATCATTCTCATGATTTATTTTAGAGGTTATTACGTTGTATATTGGTTATATTTTATTTGAGGTTATTGTAATATTGAGACAATGTGTAATATTGGAGCATGCTATGTGATGAAAGGGCACTAGGCCTATTCTAGGATATGATTTATGTTCTATGCCAAAAAAAAAAGAATCCATGCAAAGGAATTAATGTGATTGAAATGGTTTAAGATTTGATACTGTAATTGTTGAGTTATAAAGTAAGCTTTTGATATAAATTGTGAAGGGTTGTAAGAGCATCAAGGCATTGCTGGTCCTTGAATGCCACCCATGTTTATTAGGTACCATTTGAGGATAGATAACACACTTTTAAAAGTGGAATATGTGGGAAAATCAAAGGAGACTCTGGCGAAATTTTTATAAATTGGCAGATTTTAAGTAAACTTTGGGAGAGAATATCTCCCTCCAAAAAAGTCCAATAGAGACGTGCCATACACCATTTTAAAGCTTGAGATGCCAGATACTTTGTATCAAAATTTGAGAACCATAGGAGTAGCACGCTGCCCTGTAGAAGTGGTGGAACACAGATTGCCCAAAATCCCCTGCACTTGGGGGCTGTCATTATCTGTTTTGGGAAAATTATTCCCTCTTCTTTTCTTGGTCAAATTAGGTGTATGATATGTAAAATTGAAGCTTGAGGAGTCTAGTTTGCTGTACAAAAATCTAAGAGTGGTTGGTAGAGTGGTTTGTCCGGAAACTTGAAAAGAGTGAGGGCTTGTTGGAGCCCTGTTTGAGGTTGGCTAGCAGATTTGCTTGTCCAACTTCAAACGGTGATATCCAGAGCAAACAAGAACTTTTTGGAGCGTGTGATAGCTCGTTAAAAAGATAATTAAGTGTAGATTAACATACTAAAA
Organism: Gastrolobium bilobum; assembly: GCF_033153095.1. Lineage (NCBI taxonomy): Eukaryota > Viridiplantae > Streptophyta > Magnoliopsida > Fabales > Fabaceae > Gastrolobium > Gastrolobium bilobum. The sequence continues at coordinate 11,877 of NW_026899204.1, forward strand.
GATGAGAGGCGCGCGACATGTGGATTTTCTGCAGTATCCAGAATACCGAACCATGTTCAGATAGGTAGAAAACGTAAAAGTGAGATTTAGGCTAAGTGGGTTTATGGGAACCCCTTACTGACTTGAGAGGAGTATAATATGATATTTAGGAAAAAAATTTAATTATTCCACAATTAGCTTTTAGTTACGGTCACAGCTTTTATTCGTTACGCTTTATTATTGTTTTAAATGCTCGTGTAATGAAAAGGAAAAAGTTTACTCGCATTTTTATAAATGAATTGTTGTGATTGTAACTGCGCTTAATATCATAATCAATGTTAACAATACCGGTGTACAACAGGTTGTTACACTTCTCGATCTTATCTCAGTTTTGCTTTTGGAGAAAATTTCTTTGACGGAACAATTGAGTCCCATTACGAAATTATGGTGAACGTAGCTGAAAGATTCCTACATTGGCCACCTACGAGATCTGCTCCCATTAAAAAGCCAGGAATTTTGGAGTTAGATAAACAGACTACCACTGAAGCACAATTGGTAGCTTTGATGAACGAAGTGAAGAGCTTGAAAATGATAAAGGTCAAAACAAAACTAACATTTCCCAACTCACTAACCCTGAGAGTGAACCTGCCCAACTTGTGGAGATGATCATGCATCATTTGATTGGCCATAAACTGTAGAGAACTACAGTGGCAGAAAGAATAACTGCTCCAAGGAGAACAACAATTTTGCGGGAAGGAACAACAACCAAAATTATGGCAATTCTTTACAGAGAAATCAGAATTACAATTAGCCACAGAGACAACCACCCAACAATTAGAGATTCTACAATAATCAACAGCAGCAACAACAAAATAATGTTGGGAACAATGGAGCATATTACCAGAATAGACAAAGGCAAACCAATGCTCTGTTCCTAAAAGACAAACAACGCATCAATTCCCTGGAAAATTACATGAAGGAATATATGACTAGGAACGATGCTATTGTTAGAAATATTGAAACTTAACTTAGGAAAATCCCTCTTCTCTAAGCACTAGACCACCAGGCGACCTACCTAGGGATATTGAGGTCCCTTCCACCTTAGGAAAGGAATTAATCCTTTCCGATCCTATTTAATGAAGCATCAAGTTTTGTTGAAGACTATAAATATAGCATTGACTGGGAGGTAACCCAGTGTTTTGACTCATTTCTAGCAGGAACAAAGTTTTGGGGAGGTTTATTTCGACCACATATACTGAAATTCCTACCTTTTTTCTATTTGAAGACTAATTTTGATTTGTCCCTTGGCAGGAATGAAGTTTTAGGGTGGTTATTAAACCAATCGTACCCCACAATGGTATGGAACGACTAGCATTCCAACTCATTAAAAAAAACTACTTCTTTTGTTAAGTTATTCTTGTAGGTTTTGGAGAGAAATCATTCTGGAACACCATTGGGAACGACCTATAAAGGCTAAGAAGGAAATGACGGTGCAGAAGGGACAACTGACCTTGTTGATGACTTGCACCAGATGATGGTTCCTTCTCTTTTCTCTCTCCTTAATAAATGCATTGCAACCTTTACAAAATAAAAACTAGGAACGTGTTCATAAACGGCTGAAAAGGCATATCTGCATCTTCTTCCATTCACATATCTACCAACATATGTTACCTACTACCCCAAACTATCACCATCAAACCATTTTGTAGATATCCTACCTCTCTCCATCATTAAGTTGTTGTTTGCCAAATGTGTTCACCAAGTTTTAAACTTCTTCTCTTTCATATCATGAAAACGTTTTCCCTTCATCCCACTGCCCCAGTTAGTCTCAGCACATTTCATCATAACACCCATCGTCCTAAGAAATCATTCGCTGGTAAGCACCCATATTATGCAACTACGGTCATTTCCCTCTTTTATTTAACCCTCACAATCCTTTCCTCAAAATCATCCACTTGTAAATATCCTCCTGAACCCTAACTTCTTCGATACTCTCCATAATTTATGAACTGTAGTTCCTTGAAACAAAAAGTTTCCACCTTTCTCACCCTCCTTAATTAGCCTTCACTGAAAATGGCCAAGTTGACTTACTCTGTTGCCCTTACTAGAAATTGCATTGTGAAACCTCATGAAAGCGCTACCTAAGTCGAGTTTCACCCTGAGAAATACATCGACTTGGGGACTAAAGGTGATGAACTCCCAGCATGGATGGCACAAACTTTAGCCTTCCACAAGTGGGAAAGGTTTGCCATAACTAAAATTAAGGGGCACACTAGTTTCTGCGTCAAATTTTTATTCCACGCACGGAGGACATATGAAGAGTTCATTTTTGTTCAGTAGAAGAGGATTTCATTCTCCTAAAAGGCCATCAGGTTTGCTTACTCTTTGCGTACTGTCAGAGACTGCTCCTACCAACAATTGGTTGGTTCTAAAGGAGATATACCCTTTGAAAGGGAAGTACTAGAAAAAATAGCCCTTCCCCGCACCTCATTCATCAATGGTACTATACCAATAGAGTACCTTAACCGTCAAGCCCAATTTTGGGCTCTATTTGTCGATTTAAGAATCTTCCCCCACACTTTTGAAGTCGTTGTTCCCTGGAAAAAAGTTATCAAACTCTTTTGCATTATGAAAATGAACCCTTTTGATATCCTCCCTGTTATTCACCAAAACTTCAAAAACCAGATTAATAGAAGCCATTTCTTTTTCCCTGGTTTCATATCCCAATCTTGTAAAGCTACTGATCTTACTCCCCCACCAGAAAATGATAAGAAATTTGTAGGACTTTCCATCAGCCTCAGCAGTTGAAAGCTTATGTTAAGATGCTTTGAAACGCGGGAACAACCACAACAGGAGCAAAGGCAAGACGAGGAGGAGCAGATAGCCAGGGATAGGAAGAGGAAGGGTAAGGCTGTCGAATAGGGATGTGCAAAAAATCCAAAATAACCAAACCACTTTGAAATCCAATCCAAACAGCTCCATAAAAACCGGTTTATTAAAACAATTTTTAAAACCAAACTGGATTTTATATTTTGGATATGGTTCAGTTTTGATTTTATTAAAACAGTTTGGATATCCTAATTAACTGATCCAAACTGAAACTAAGTCTTCCCAAAGGCTTGGACAAAGAATGAGACCTGTGTCCCTGTTCTTTCTTCTGCAGCGGCAATAACTACCATCTAATATATATATATATATATATATATATATATATATATATATATATATATCTCTCATTTTAGGTACTGCTAAGATGGATATCCATTGATTTACTGCTCCTATGTGAATTGTTATGCTATTCCATTTCTGGGTATTGATTAGCTTATATTTTCTCATTGCTTTTATTTGGAGGCCTCATCTTAAGATGTGCTGAGTTGACTTGTTTTTATACTAAATTCCGATTTTTTTTTCTCTGGGTTTGTTCAAGTTGGCAATCATGTTTTTTTCTTCCGGAAAATTTCCCAGAGACTTAAAATTAAGACATAATCAATCATAAGAGGTGGCGTTTAGGATGAATTTGGCAGCATTTGTATAATGTAAGTCTTAAGGGGGCAACTGATACTTGCAACAAACATTTGAGAAATTTGTATTGTGTTATTGCTTATGGTAAAGCTTTTGCCCTCTACAATACAATGCCTACACATCTCTCTCTCTATATGTGGATGTGAATGGATGACTAATAAAATGGAATAGCTCATTAGACTTAGACATCTTATTCTCTTGAGTTGACCTCCCTAATTATGGATGTTTCTTCCACTGTTGTTGTTTTTTTCTTAACAATCGATATTATTATTAACTCATATTTCATAACTTTAAAAATACATAATCAAATATGAATTCTTTGCATTTACCTCAAAAATTGGCAGTAAGGATTACTAGTCATAATCCATAATAAGCTACAGATTATCCATATGTGATTTTGATTTAAAATGAATTTCATTTAAATTTGTTTTTAAACAGGTTTTCATTTGAAACCAGTTTTGAATTGGTTTTTATTTAAAACCGATTTTGAACCACAAATCAGTTTTGAATTGGTTTTTTGTATTTAAAACCAGTTTTGAATTAAAACCAGTTTTAAATCAAAACCGATTATTAACCATAAATCGGTTTGGATATTTTAAAATTCGGTTTTAAAAAAGAAAACCAGTTCAGTTTGAAAACCAAACCGTTTAAATCTAGTTCGGTTTGGATTTTGTCAAAACCGGTTCATAACCGCTCCATGAACATCTCTACTGTCGACCTCAAACCATCAAAGAAAACTAAGGTAAAGGTACCTAGGGTGATTAACCTAAGAGCACCTACCCATTCCTCTAATCACGAAGATGAAATTTTGTTTCGTTCCTTACTTCAGCTTGCATCACTTGAACTTCCAAAAGAATAGCAGAATATGATAATAGCTCACATCAACCTGCTACCAGAAGCACTCAACAAACTCTCTAATGCCCTAATGCAATTCCAGGAGCAACAGAAAACTAGTGATGAAGCTATGATAAAAGCTCTTAAGGGAAAAAAGAGAAAAGAAGAGACAAGCGAATAAGAAGATGAGAAGAGCAACTCAGACTAGACGAAAAACATCTTTGTTACACCTACTCCATTATCTTTCTGCATTACTTTTATTTTCTTTCGTTTGCATATATTAGTGTGGGATTTTACTATTTTCTATTCTTATTTTTTTTTAGTTTGAAGGAACCTATTTATTCCATTTTTCAATTATAAAATTTGCTGTTTGGAACGAAATACCCTGTTTACTATTTGATGCTTTGCACAACTCATTTGTTTTAATTGTTTTTTATTTGGAAAAATCAAAAGCAAAAGTATTTTAGTGTTAAGCAGCATTTTTAACTCAGAAACAAATTTTTTTGAAAAGTGAGAAAGAATAAGTTGAATTTTGATCCAAGTGACCTTTAAATGTAAGTAACGAAAAGCTAAACACTTAAATTCTTTGAGCGAGTGTTCCGGAGAATTTTTATCTATCGTTCCCAAACTTGTGTTAACTTTGTTAGTACTGCAGAATCACTTCGATAAAATAATAATAATCTTATTATACTTGGATACCATCAAATTGAATAGAAAGTGAATCTCTTATAAATTAATGAATGTTAATCTATAATTCTTCTATTCATATAGATACAGTATTCTATATGAATAGAAGAATTATAAAATTTGGAATTGAAATCGACTAATAATTAACCCCAATTCGGTATATTTTCTTTACTTTATAGGAGTATGTTTATGTTTTTGCTTTATGAATATGAAATTTTTTGGGCATTTCTAATAATATCGAGCTTTATTCCTATTTTGGCTTCTAATTTCTGGAATTGTAGCCCCGACAAAGAAACTTTCTAGTTATGAATCGGGAATAGAACCAATGGCTGATCCTTGGTTACAATTTTGAATCCATTATTATATGTTTGCTCTAGTTTTTGTTTTTTTTGATGTGGAGACTTCAAATGGAGAAGGGCCATCTTTCAACTAAGCTTGAGCCAAACAGCCAACCTCCACATCATTCCATAGTCACCATTAGCCAAGCCAAAACATTCATCTAATTCAAAACCATCCCCCATCACCATGAATTCCCTTCACTAGAGCAAGAACGACAAAAAGCATAGCTATTAGGAACATCAACAAAGAAAAATCCAAAGAATTTCAAGGAACATCAAAAACAAAAAGAATAAGATCAACTACTGATAAAGAAGGAAAAAGAGACACGTTCCCCAGACGAAAAGAAGAAAGCATTTAGAAATAAAGGTGTTCCCAGAAAGTCACAAGAGGTGTTCCTGCGAAAAAGAAGAAAAGACCAACCGTTCCCTACTCTGAATTATCCAACCTCTAAACACGTCCACCCAAGCTTAAACCCCATTACAAGCCTTAAAAGTCCCTTTGATTGGAGAAAACAAGTGATTTATAGGAAAACAGAGGCAATCCAAGTTCAAGGAACCACAAATCTTCTAAAACAATGAGTGAAACAGTACCCATGAGTGACTGGCAAGATATAGATCGATAACCCTGCATGACTTTGATTGAAATCTTTCTTAACTTTATGAGCTATGATATGAATTTGTTTCTGTATGAATTTTGTTCCTTGATTTGTGATTGTTAAACTGCTTCTGGATGAATGAAATAGTTTCTGCATTGAGTTGTTCGAGGACGAAGAACAATTAAGTTTTGGTGTATTTGATGGGACAAAATTTTGTTTCCATCTGCTTCGTTTTTCAGTGCGAAACAATAGTCGTTACACCCTTTTTAGTTTGTTTTAGTTATAAATTTAGTTTAAATGCAATAAAAGTTAGTTCGTGTTAAGGAACGACTTCCAGCATGGAATATTGAAAGAAGAAAGAGATAAAAGAGTGATAAGATATCCCTTACTTTTGCTTTTTAATTCCACTCAAATTTGCTTTTTGCTTTTCTGCAAAGTATGGTTGCAAAGCGTACCAAAAAGGACAAATCTTTTTCTCTAAATTTTTTCCTATAAACTGTGGTCATGTTTGTTTGTGTGCTGAAACTAAACTTTCTTATTTTCTCTGTCACTTTTTCTCATTCTCAAAATGAAAGCTAGAATGAGGTGATGTTCAAGTTTGGTCTAGTCTATGGTGACAACTAGCCCAATTTGCAGCCTTATGAGATCACTATAATTCTCATATCTTTTCTTTGCAAAATACCAAAATACTCGTGCTTTGAGTTTAACTGGTATTAATAATTAATCTATAAGCATATTTCACAAGAATCATATTTTCTAGGGATAAAATTATTTCTTGAAATATTTAGTGAACTAAAAAATATTTAATAGAGAAAATACATTTTTAGTAAATTTTTGGAAAATATTTTCAACTCAACATATTTTTTCAATTTTTTTTCTACCAATAGAAACTTAAATTAATAATTATATGAGAGCTTCACAAAAATTAAGGACCAAATCTTGAAAGCATGATACTAAAAATACATGCGTAAAGTTTAGATTTGTGATGTGAGTTATGTGTGTGACCGTGCGTGCGTGCGATTTCATGAAAAAAGTATAGAGTTTATATTAAGTGGGTGCTGAATGTTTTTTTTTTTTTTTATAGAAACTTTACAAAAAAATGTAGAATTTAAAAAGAAAGTTAAAATAATACTTATTTTAGAAGTCAAGATTCCTTATTCATGAAAAAGAAGAAGCAAAAACTCAAAATAATATTTTAAAAATTCAATTTTATCTCAAATCCACTCTAACTACTGCATCCCACCCACAATCACGATTATCATCACATATCTTTTTTAATAATTTTATATATGAGAAGTTCTTATTAATTTTAACATCTAAATAGTTTTTTTTTTATTTTGTAATTAATTTTTATGTATTTTTTAACTTTTAAAAATAAAAATCATTCTGAAAAACACAAATCATAACTTTTTTTTTTTTTTAAGTCTATCCAAACGGTCTATATGTTATATAAGATATTGGGTTGGGGGTTATCGAGGAACAAACTTCGACTCCAACCTCGCGGCATTAATTTCATCATGCTTTATGCATCCTCTCGGTTGTTAAAAGTGGCAAGTATTGGGCCTAATAGCCCAAACAACTGGGCATCCCATGACTGTTAATGTTTCTGACATCTTGGCCCAAAAACAAGTTGCCCCAAAAACTAATAAACGAGAAACAAAAACCGAAAATGGTAATCAATTAATAACACTAGCAGGTTTCTCAACTTTCCTTTCATGTTCTGTTCCTACTGTGTGCATATAGAGCCAGTACTAAAATCCCATGTTGTCTTTTCATGTTCATTTTTTAAGTTTAGAATCTTTTCACGTTTGGTAAAGATTTAAAGTTGGGATCTGCTATACCCCAGGTTCTTGAATTGTGAAATTTGGTTTCTTTCGCTTTTGGGGGCTTTTTCCTATTCTTTTAATTGTGCTATCTATGTATTATTAATTTTCATATTAGATTTTGAAATCTGATACTGCAGCTATTGTTGCACTGTTTTGAGTATTTTCTGTTCCCATCCTCAATAACTTTTCACATTTAGCTCTCATCCTCTTCTTGTTTTGTGAAATTCTTGATCATTTCTCATCCTTAATAAAAAGGTTGAACATTTAATTGGGATTAATCTTTTATGGGATTCCTCTTCTGAGTGGTTTGCTTTACGTTGCACAGTGTTTTCCCACCATTTTTCTGCTTCCTCTTAGACTGAGTTTCTCTTATCTCTGAAGAAGAAATGGCTGCCAATTTCTGGACATCATCTCACTAGTATGTTTCATCTTTGTAATTCCCTCATCATCTATCTGTGGCACTTGTGTGTGCATCTGTTTTTTAATTTGGGTTTCATGGGGTTATGATCCTTGCAGCAAGCACCTTCTGGATCAAGAAGATGTGGATATGGTGAATCCACTTGACAAAGAAAAGGGTGTCACACTTGAGGATTTTAAGCTCATTAAGATGCACATGGCTAATTGTATGCTCTCTTTTATGTGTCTCTCCCATACTTGTATTTGTGCACCTTATGGCACTGCTTTGCTCTTTAAGTCCTTTCTTTTGGTTTTTACTTGTTACTATCATCTTTTACTTGTGAATATGGTGTTTAATACTGAATCTTTAATTGCTACTGACTGCCTTATTTTTGTGTCCAAGGGATTGATTTCAAAGTGAATTTTTTTTACTGATCAATTATTGCTCTTAGTTAGGTCTTATGTTTTTATTGATTTTCTTTGCTTATTCTTGTGTTTAGTTATTCAAAAGGTGTTGGTAAAAAGTCAATCATTAGTGCTGTTGCTATTGACATCCTTCATTTGCCGTAGAAGTGCTGATTCTTACTATTTGGCTTTACTGAATTCCTGCTTTTTCTTTTCTTGCTTGTGCAGATATTTTGAAATTGGCTCAACAAGTAAAAGTGAGGCAGAGGTGTGAACTATGTTTCTTGAATATGCATAACTCTTTCCCTTTGCGTTTATAATCTATTACATTTTAATGTGGGGATTTAAATGAAAAGCACATTGAATTACTGGAGAAAATTTTATATATTGGTTTGATTTTGCTTGCGTTGCATGAAGAAAAAAGAACTGATGCCCTTTAAGACAAAAAATATATGAAGAGAAGTACACGAATCATGTTGGCTTTTTTCCCTGCCTTTTACAGCATGCTTTGATTCTTTTAGGACTTTAATATACCTCACCCTTAAAATTTATCCTATTGACATATTTCTCATAAATTCCAATATCAGGAAATTTAATTTATTTATGAAATGTAAATACCTGTCTGACACATTTAATGTTTGACTGCATTTTGATTCTCCAATAAGCAAGATGTGACCTTATAGCCTGTATGACATGGGTTGTACTTTAATTGTTGGATTTCTTTTTTAAAGTTGTGTTACTCAGACTCTTAATAATATTTATTTGAAGTTGGTTTGTTTATGTAACATTGGGATATTATATCTATGCTGATCTACGAAATACATGTGGAATTTCTTAAGTCTCTGATGACTATGTTTGATCAATTTTAGATGGGATGGATTAGATTTTAAATGATGATAGTTCAAATTTGAAAAGGAGCTATAACACCCATATTCACATAACTGACATAAGTAATTATGCTGGAGGAACTTAACAAATCCTTACCTTTCCCCATAGATGAATTTAGATGAATGTGTAAAAGCATTATACAAGGAGTCAAGTAACCCTTCAGTGGTACTTCTTATGTATCTCAATGGATTTTCAAAGAGTTAATTTTTTTTCTAAATTTTTCTGGTCTAAAAATGGAAAAAAAAATTCCATCATCTTGTCAAAGGTTTAATAACATCTTTTGCCTATTCGTGTCATGACATTCTCTGACATGTTGGTCAATATTTCAGGGTTGTTGCCACTGCAGTTACATACATGAGGCGTGTTTACACCAGGTATATGTCATGAACTTGTAAGTCTGGTGGAGGGAAGAAGTTACTCCTGAAATGATTGCAACTTCCTGTCTTATTTTTAGATGGAGGATAGCTTGTAGGATAGCTTGTATTTTCTCCATTATTTATGAAGTTTGGAGTCAATAATGCAAGTTTACAACAGTGTAATTCATAATTGTTTTTCTTTTGATGTCAGGGTTTATAATAGAAGCTATTACAAACCAAGAAATGGGTTCTAAGTTTTCAGAGGGAGGGAGAGAAATGAGAAAAACAGACAGAGGAAAGGAAGAAGAATACTTTAGTAGCATTTATTGAATTACATACTAAAAACCTAAGGAGAGAATTCTCCTTCCAAGGGTTTCCCCTCTCCAAAAAGTTGCTTCTTTCATGACAGAGCCTTTGCTCAGTTCTCAAATCTGAATTCCTGTAAGCCTATATCACCTTGCCCTTCCTATTTAAGCCTGAACCCCTGTGCCAAGTTATCTATCCCCTTTGTATATTCTAACTTTAACTAACTAAATAGATATTGAACAGTCTAACTAACTCCGACTCTGTTCTAATTTATTCTTCAGGGTCCTATCAAAAGCAGTCTCTTTTTTTTTGTTTCATTAAAGCCAATGTTCATATTAGCGCTACCATTGAAGTTAATGTTGTGCATTTGTATTAGAATAACCAAAAACTCTGCCCCATAAGTCATAGTAAGAAATTTGTTGAGGTTTTGGGTTAGAGCCAATTATATTTCTTGATTCTATAGAAATGACAGAAGAATTCATGGATATGCACAATCATGTGGCTTTTTTTACTGTGTAATAATGAGCAGACAATTGCTGCTTATACCATATTTGAAATAGGAGTAGTAATCAACAATCATTGGTTCAAGTGGCAAGGAACTTGTTTCCTTTAAACTGAGATCTCGAGTTCAAGTCCTAGGAATGGAGAAAATGGTATTGTGAGAGCTGAATCGTATTGGATACCCAAAAAGAAAGAAAGAAATAGGAATAGTAACAAGTTTAATAATATGAAATTGATATTCATTTGATGTGAAGGATGTGATAAAAGGAAAAATATTAATCCCTATTATACTTGGACTAGACTCTGAATCCTAATTAAATAAGGAAACAAATAATAAAATATGGACCAATCCTTAAAGATCACTTAAGATACTCTAAAATATTAGATATTTTTTGTATATGCTAATGCTCCTTCTCGAGCTAACGCTTACTAATCTTTAAGCTTATTACAAATTGAATACTTTAAAAAAATAAAATATAACCTGGAATGGAGACAGGCCAGACTGCATTTGGGACTGAAATGGGGCCAGAATGTTTGGGACTGAAACGGGGCCAGAATGTTTGGGACAAGAACACAAACACATGCATTTGGGACAAAAACACGACACTTGCATATGGGATAGAGACATGGCCAATATATGGGACTCGAGATGGCTAGACTGCATTTGGGACTATGATCAGGGCTAGACCAAGTCTATAATAAACAGAGGCCAGACCATGTCTGGGACAAACAAGGGCTAGACTGTGTTTGGGACAAAGTTTGGGGCCAAACCATCACATCTGGGACAAAGGCTGGGGTTAGACACCTTGGAACTTTTCCCCCCTCTATGATATGGTATCATTGGAAAAGAGCCAAACTCAGCTGATAACACTATCAGATGAATTTTTGTGCACCTGATTTAGAGTGTTGATTTAGAGGAATTAATCGTTCTTGAAGCCATTTTTGGCTAAATAAGAGGCTGGGTGAATCAGAAGAACTTATAGTTTTAGCAGCTGTTGTCATTGTTGACTATAACTATTTTTTCTATAAAAGTTGAATTTATGTGCTTGTCTTTTGTGGATGTCCAGATTTATAATACTATCTGTGTCTGACCCTGAAAATAATTTGTGCCTAATACCTTGTATTAACAAGTATCATCTCATAACTATCTTCATTTTTTTCCTTCAAGGAAGAGTATGACAGAATATGATCCACGCCTGGTAGCTCCAACCTGTTTGTACCTGGCATCAAAAGCAGAAGAAAGCACAGTGCAGGCTCGGCTGCTTGTATTTTACATTAAAAAATTATGTAAGCTGTTAGTTAGTTAGCTAGTTAGCTTATAAGCATGTCTAATTTTGCTTCATGTTGACTTCTGATTTTGAAGTGAATTATTTGTTTTCAAAGTTGTCTCTTGCCATTATATTTCCTTTTTGTGCTGAAAACACATCAATTTTGTATGCAGATTCTGATGATAAGTATAGGTATGAAATCAAGGACATACTTGAAATGGAAATGAAGGTTTTAGAAGCACTTAACTATTACCTTGTTGTATTTCACCCCTACCGTTCACTATCGCAGTAAGTGATAAGATTGGTTGTTCATTTTGTGCACACACCCCTTCCAATTAGGACAAAATGCACAAATGCCCCTTTACTTTGGCCTTTTTGGACATACAGTCTCTATGTTCTGTTTCAGTCACATTCTATTTAATTTAGTAATGAAATGAATAATTAAATGAGTAGGCCGGGGGTTTAGTCTATTATCCACATTGATAGCAAAATAAAGTGTCTTTTGAGCCATACAGAAGATATTCAACTGTAAATCAATTCAGTTGTTATAATTCTTTTAAAAAGAAATTTTAGAATTGCTATATTTTAGAAGTATCTTGGAATGGTGTGTTGATGACTAGGTATGTTACTTAGGTTGGATAGCATGTGGGTATCACAATTTGTTTGTGTTATATAATTTCTGCCATCAATTTGTAGAAAAAAAAAAAATAGATCAAGCATATGTACTATTCAATAACAGATTGTGTAATTAAAACAATTGAAACTAGAGGGGGCGCATTTGCAAAAGGCCAGAATTATTAGGGAATTTATGCATTGCATCCTTATTTTTATGTATCTTAATTCAACGTTGTGCTTCATCTTTCAAAAGTTGAAGTTCAAAAAATGATTTGATATTACTTCACCTATGTTATTTACCTCGTCTTGTCCAAAATCAAAAATAGAAGAAAAGAACTGCAAAGAGGTTCCTGGTTCCATTTCGTTATCATTGTGATTATGCTGGCTCAATTAATGCTTGCTCGGTGTTTGCGAAGATCTTTATGAGTTATTGAACACCGAGGAGACCAATACATGATATTTAACTGGAAATGCTTGAGAAAGATAAGTACCTAGAAAAAGATAGAGAGTACAGTTAAAGGATTCTGTATTGACTGATCTTGATAACCTGCACAACTAGGGGATTTTGAAAGTCTTGCTAGTCTAAGGTGATGATCTGGTTGAGACAAAAGGGGTTTTGGACTAAGTTGGCAGCTTTGAGTGTATGACCTTGATGGGAACATTTGGGTGGAGGGGGGCTGTATGATTGTATGAACATAAATGAGGGAAGTTTTGTCGTAGGATGAAGAGATTCAGAATTTGCTCTTTTGATTATTTTGGCAAACGGCCTGGGCTCCCTTCGAAGGGTGCTACGGGAAGGCTCCTGTCACAAGCTGTCACTGTATGAGGTCTTCTTTGTTTCTTTGAGATATTGGCAGTATTATTTAGAGATATATTGTCCTATAATGCGTATTCCTAGTTATCACCTTTTCTTTAGAGTTTACGTGACTTTTTCATTGAAATCTGATGACTTCCCTAACCGTAATAGTTTGTTCTCAATCTCATCTATTCTTTACTAAAAAATATTCACTCCAAAACACTGGGCTAGGTTGTTATGCATATAATTTTAAACTTCAGACCTTTTTGTTAAGTTCAGCCTTCATTTTCTGTTTCAACCAGTCCTTCATATTCTTTTGGCACTGAATTCCTTATCCATGCTAAATGCACACCTACCACTGGTAAACTTCTTTACAATCCTCTTTATTAAATATTTATTAGAGAAATGGGGCCGACCTAGATCGAACTCTAGAACACTTAGTCACAGATGATTTGATACCATATCATGTAACCAACTCTCCCAAAAACTTAAGCTCTTAGGTGAATGTAGATGAATGGTTTTATATGTTATTTATATTTCTAACAATATATTTGAGGAGTATGAAGTACTAGTAGTATCTGTTTTGACATTGTCTGGTAGCTTGGGAATCTGGTTTATTTTCTATTGGTGGTGGGATGTGGAATTTTCCTGCATTCTTATTTCTTAAACACCTTTTGTTTTTGTTGTGATATATAAGGCCATTAATGTAGCCTCACCTACTAGCTTAAGCTTTTGGGTTGAATTGGTTCTTTACATGGTATCAGAGCCTCGGTATACCGGGTTCGATCCTCACCGCCCCCACTTTCTTTCTAGTGGAATTTCTTTCTTCGCACAGGTAGGTCGGCCTGTGCATTATCCACCCTTCAAGCCCAGTAGCTCTCGTGTGAGGGGGCGTGTTGAGATATATAAAGCCATTAATGTAGCCTCACTCAATAGTTTAAGCTTTTGGGTTGAATTGGTTCTTTACAGTTTTGATGATGTGCTTTAGGTTTTAGGCTGGAAGAAGAAAGCAAATTTTCTTTCTGACGTGTGACGTTTTCTACACATTTTTGTATATGGATAAAGGGAATGCTAAATTTTTTAAAATAATTTTATGGTTAGGGGGAATAGCCTCTTTGCAAATATGCAAGAGTAAGGCTATGTATAAGTATTGCCTTCCCCTCTTATCCTCGCTAGTTGGAGTTTTATGGGGAAGAGTTTAATTTTGCAGTCCGTTTTTGGATGTAGGATAAGATATTCCATTCACCTTCTCTGTAGTTTCCAGCTTTTCTTTCATTTTTATTCTTTTTTTTCTTCTTTTTTCTGTGGCTGAGTCGTAATCCTCCTTATCTCTTCATTTTCGTATAAAGAATGGAGGGGAAAAAAAATACTTGTTGCACTAATATACATGGGAAATCTTTACTAATTCATGAGGAGCCTCACATAAATGGAAATAACTTTCAGCCACCTCTGACCTCCTCCCACCACAATTGATGTGGGCCCTTTTGCCTCAAACTTCTGATAAGTACCATTAAGCTAAGATGCTATTGCCACGACACTAATCTAGAAACACATTGAGTCATGAGTTAGCTCTAGAAGTGCATCTGCCTGATGTTGTAGATAAAACATAAAAAGTTTTAATCATCCAACTTGGTATGCAAATTTCCTGATCCCTGGCCTTCACATAGATTTGGACCATAGCTAATTTCAGTAGCTATTTGGTTTCACTAGCCCTTCTGGTGCACAGAGTGACTGGTTTTTAATTCTTGTAACCTTTTTATATTAGTTTTTACAAATTCTTTTCCTTGGTACCTTGTTGCTATTGGTTGCGACATCAAAATTGACTTCAGACGAACTCTTTTAAGTTAGAATTCCAGTTTGTGTTGTACTTCTTAGTTTTAGAGTTGCAATGTGTTATATCTCATTCAAATTTAATGTTCATGAAAGATAAGATGCAACAAATGCTCTACATTTATGGTAAAAAAAATCCCATTTGGATCATTAGTGTGATATGCATCTCTTCAACTATAGTACCCCTAGATTTTAATTTCTTGTATTTGTTATCTTATTATTTAACCACATCTGATACTATATCCTTCGTGATATCAATTTCAATATCCAAATATATCTTATTCTTCATCACCAAATTTCTTGTCTACCTTTTTATTGTACTTTGAATTCTCTTAACTAAATGCTTGGTGTTCGGAGCAGGAGTGTTGAAATGCCCAAGTATTCGGAGTTCATTTGTTTTTCAGTTTTCACATTTCCAAATTTCTGCAAGTCAAACAATACTTGGCATCAAATGAAATATTGTTGATGGGAGAACTGGTCCTATGTACTCGCCATTAAGAATATATTCATTTATAATTTCTCACATTATACTGATAATTCACCAGGTTGCTTCAAGATGCAGGTCTGAATGATCTAAGCATGACTCAACTAACTTGGTAAGAGTCCAGTCCTTCCTGCTGAACAGATGAGAGCAGTTTTTAAATCGGTTTTCCTTTTTAGTTCTCCTTATTTTACAATTCCCCTTTTATCTCTCTATATTAAATGCTTTCTTAAGTCGTTGCTCTGCATTTTACCATTTGACCGTACATAATTTCAAATGACGAAAATGCCTAAGACCCTAGCATTAGAATTTTCCCTGAGTGGAACAAATTAATGAAAAAAACTAGCTTTTAGTTGAAGGATCAGGAACCAACACCAGCATCTTTGCACTTCTTTCTTGTAATGAATTGTTTTCTTTAAAGGAAAAGAGAAAAAAAAACTGTATAAGTTGTCATGTTTGTCTGGGTTTTGTAAACTAGTAAGCTGGTAGGTGACACTCTCTTGTACCTGCCCTCATTGAATGTTTTAAGAACAAGATCTTCGGTGTATCTCAGATGGTTAGCAAGTCTCCTAATTCCTTTATACTTAGGCATTACCCTTTTAACATATGCCAAGTTAGTGCTTCATGTTGATCTTGCTGATACTCTAAGCTATTTTAAGATATAATATTTTGAGATATTTCTAGATATTCTAACATTTGACAATGGGCACTAGAATTTGGGATCAAATCTCACCTTCACTAACCAGTGCAGGTTTCTAGGGAAGGAAGAGATTTATCTTGTTTTGTAACCTGTGCTAATGGACTCCCCATAAAAAGTAGACGGTGCTGCGTCAATGCTTAGATTAATTACTAGTTTATCTTTTAATGCATAAGGTTGCTGTAACAATGATAATGGATGATGGTTCATTGTCATGTCTTATTATGGAAGACTTAACTGTTTCATTATATGGAGCTTAAAATCATTGTCATAAAAAATTGTGGAAAATTTTCAAACTTTTATGTTGTTGCTGTCCAAGTGTCTCCTCCCGTTTGCTTTTAAATGTGAGGTAGATTCTTTAATAAAATTGCTTTGGTGCAGTAGATAGCTGAACCTCTGTATCCAGAAACATCATTTTGTTGCTTCACTATGAAGCCTGATTTGCTGTTGTGCTAACAGCCGTCTTGCCAATGCTTTGGCATTGCAACTTCTATTTATTATTAGTTTTTTTTATTTAAATTTACAAAAACATAAACATGAATGTTCATGCTTGCAGGGGGCTTGTAAATGACACATACAAGATGGACCTAATTCTTGTGCATCCTCCACATCTGATTGCTTTAGCTTGCATATACATTGCTAGTGTGCTCAGAGATAAAGACACCACTGTCTGGTTCGAAGAACTTCGTGTTGATATGAACGTGGTGAGTATTCCAGTGTATTTCTAAGCACTTGTTGCATCTTTTATCTTTACTTATCTGTCTTAAGTCTTAACCTGTCTCTTTATCTTTCATTTTTTGTTTTCTTTTTTCAAAATTTCTTGATAAATTGGATAATGGCCATAAGTTGCAATCTAAAAGTTGAATGGTGATAGTCTGCTGTGAAACTAGACAGGACTAATTGCACAAAATCATAAAATGAGAGAAATTGAACGGATTCGAATTTACATGGTTCAGCTTTTGCCTACTTCCACAGGCGAAGATGGTAAACAAGTTGACTAATTGAAACAATGAAGAATACACTAGTGGTTTATTTCCATTGTCGATGCCCCCCAACAAAAAAGTGGCTTAGTTCCATCTCAAACCCACCTATGAAGCACACCAAATTGTCCCCCATGATTATATCCCATAATTGTGGGATCACAGAATAATTTATCCAGTAGCACAGCTGCACTATACTAAAAAAAGAAGCACTCAAATATTTTACCCAAAACTCCTCTACAATACCTTTCTCACTCTCTAAGGACCAAGCTAAATGAGATCTGATGCAAGGGATGATGCGCTGAGAATGTCTTGCAAAGTTACATGAATAGGCTTTATAGTTGCCGTCCCTTCTTGAAGCCATTGGCTTGTCCAAAAGCCAAGTAGTCCCATATTGTTTAACCTTTACAATGATTAAGAGATTAGAATCTAAAACTTGATCTCCATGCAGCCAATAAATTGGCCAATAACCTTCTCATGGTGACCACAAGTCCCTTCCAATGCTTAACCATTCCTTTGGACGAGAGGCAGTCAAGACAAGAGGGTTCATATTCGACAGTGCAAAACATATTTTAAATAGACAAACCAATAAATGATTTTTATATTCGAAACCCATTAAAAAAGAAGGGACAATCTAGGAGAAAAAAGTGATATAATTATATATATATATATATATATAATATGATATGAATAATATAATATATATGATATGAAGGTCCCATTCCTGAAAATGCTATGAGGTGTTTGGAAATGGTTGAAGTATTTGATTTGAATAGCTTGAAACCCCATACGTTCATTTGCATAAAAGATCACTGTACTGTACTAGGACAGCAACGCAGTTCCAATGTCTTGTTTCATGAACTCATCATTATAGATATCAACTATCTACTAAGTATGAGCTGAAAAACATTTTGGTATTTGTGAACCATGTGTGCTTTGGCCCAACAACTTAAAAGTATTTTGTTATACTTCATGTAAGCTCTGTCATCAAATGATTTGATGTATACTTGTATAGTATTGCTGGAAAACAGAAGGATGTAAAGACATGGTCAAGATAAACAAGAATTTGGGTGGGTCAGTGTTAGGAAGCCTTTATACTGCATGTGTACAAAAGGAGCCATAACAGGGGATCACTTCCCTAATTTGGTGTAGGCTGTGTTACTGGAATTTTTGGAGGGAAAAGATGTTAGCAGTTACAACAGTTTTTGGGGGTGTGTGGGTTTAAGTAAGGAAAAGGGTAGTGAGAAGATTACCCGGAAAATTGTAGAGAGAAGTTGGGAGAGACTAGAGCCTCTCGATTTGCTTTAGGCTATCTGTAATTTTCGTTTTCTGTCTTTGTTCTAATGCTGTAAGTCTATATACACAATCTGATATCAGATTTGCAGTTCATGTACAGTTCTCCTTCAGTTTTCCGATTTCTCCTGTTCGATTCCTAACAGTCTTTCTTTTTTTTCTTTTTTTTTCTTTTTTTTAGGGGTCAGGAGTTGTTGAGGGTAGTTTGGTCAACAATGTGCAGGGCAATTTCTGTTGCTTAGGATCATATAATAATAGAATGCGTTGGACTATTAGTTGATTGGCTGGCTGTTCGTTAATTATTCATAGTAGAATGGTTGAACTTATTGTATTGGGTGGCATCTTTCTCTTATGGACTATCCTGCTCCACTTGAATATTGATATGAGAATTTGCTGTGAGATTATCTTGAAACTCAGTTTTCTGCGTGTATGCCTTATGACTGAGC
Source organism: Gastrolobium bilobum (assembly GCF_033153095.1). Lineage (NCBI taxonomy): Eukaryota > Viridiplantae > Streptophyta > Magnoliopsida > Fabales > Fabaceae > Gastrolobium > Gastrolobium bilobum. The sequence continues at coordinate 30,917 of NW_026899204.1, forward strand.
AGTGGCTAAAGTAGTTTGTAGTTTGCACTGTTCTGTATGTTATTCCAACTAAGTTAGTACAACTATGTAAGATGCTGTTTGTGATGATAGAGGTCCAAAATGCATTAGTGACTTGTGTTGTGCGGTTCCACCAGGTTATAATCACTTTATTGCAAATGTCCTTAATATGATACACCGGAGTACTACTTTTTGTGTGTTGAAGAGAAATTAATTCTCTGGTAATTTTTTTTCTTTTTGTTTTGGCAGGTTAAGAACATATCAATGGAGATACTTGATTTTTATGAGAGTAATAGAATGTTTACTGATGAGAGATTCAACGCTGCTCTCCAGAAGCTATCCTTGAGGCCCTAAAAGCTTCTTGCAGAGATACTTCCTTTGAGACGAGCCAGCAACTTCCATTCCTAGGAAGTACTTGAGTTGTCCCAAGTCTTTTTAACTTCAAATTCTTTTGCTAGAAATTTCTCAAGGTGTTCAATCTCTTCATGGTCATCACACTTGATGATGATATTATCTACAAATACTATGAACAAGGCGGACATATCTCTTCTGAAGAATTTATTTGACATTATATAAATCCATTTTTCTCGACAGCCCGAGTCAATTTATCATTCCATGCTGGTGTTAATTGCTTGAGACCATATAGGAATTTGAGGAGTCTGGATAATTTGCTAAAAGTTTTTTATGCTTTGAATTTGAGAGGAATTTGCATATAAACATCCTCTTTTAATTCCCATCAAGAATGACACTGTTAACCTCTAGTTGATGTAGAGGCTAGTCTAGATTTTCAGCAAGGGATAGGATAGCCCAGACTGAAGTAAGTTTCATCTGAAGCATATGTTTCTTCGTAATCAACGTCATGAGATTGGGTAAATCCTTTTGCTACTAACTCAGCTTTGTCCTTATTCATGCTCCCACCAATATTGAATTTGATTGAGAAATCCACTTGCATTGAACTGATTTCTTTCCTTTGGCAACATTGATAGTTTCCAAGTGCCATTCTTTTCTAGGGCATGAATTTTCTCGTTGTTGAAGTACCTCTTGTAAACCCTTTATTATTTGAATGTTGTTAAGAGAATTGACTAAAGTTTTGTATCCTTGTGACAAATTCTCATAAGACACGTGATTTCCAATGGGATGTTAGTACAATACGTCACTCATTTCCTTATAGGAATGGGCATATCAAGACTAAGAAATTAAGTACTGGGAATATGAAGTTTTGGGTTCGGAGTTGTGTTACCAGGATGAATTATCGGGAGTTCTAAAACCTAGTTAGATTCCTTACTTTGATTCAGATTTGTGTAGGATTCTGGTTCCATTTGAGTTTTCAACCTCTTCGAGTAAACCAATAGAGGTTTGTCCGCTTATGCGGTGGGAAGATGAGTGGGAAGATGAGTTGATTCAACCCCTAATGTTTCTAGTGCAGTTTCGGTTGGTGGATAGAAGGGTTGGAAATGTGTGTTTGTAGTGGTTTCAATTGTTGGAACAATCTCGTTCTCTGTTTCTCCAATTTCCTAAAGTTCGGACTCATCCTCAGTTGTAAGGGTGTTGAATATTCAATGACAATAGAGTCACCGTGTCATGGAACAAACTCTTGATTTCAAAGATGGTAAAGGAGTTATCCACATTTTAGTAACTCTCCTTTGTTACGTCATAGATTCTTTAGCAGTGTTGTAGTACGTGAGATCCATTTTTATCTTGTTAGTCACTGCGTTTAGTAGTTGAATTTTTGTGGATTTAGAACCAAACATGTATTCCTCAAGGGGTATAATATGTCAATATGGAGGTGCTCAAAGAAGTAGTGGTATAGACTCGTGCTCAAGGAGAATCACCAATGGTGCAATGCAGAAATGGCCACAATGGGAGATGATGTATTTCGGCTAAGGTGGCTTTAAATCTCAGCAGAATAATAGCTCATAAAGTGTGAGAAATCAGGTGTCTCTTCAATGGGAGAAAATGAGTTTATATTATACAGGGAAGTGAATATCCCCTAAGGATGAAAGAGTGGGAAAAGTTGAGCCAAAATCGTTAGCCTCGTCTTCACTATTGCATGTAAAGAAAAGATTGCTAATGTAGAAGCACAAGAGAAGGCGCGCGCGCCGGGGGGGGGGGGGGGGGGGGGGTTTGGGTGTTGAATTGTATAGTAACTTGTTTCACAAAAAATCAATGAAAATTAACCCATTTATCTAGAAAATCAACCAAAACGAAATAGAACAAAATTTAAACCTCTCTTATGGAAAAACTGAATTAATACATACCAAATGTCGTCTAATAATAGAGATTATGCAGTGGTATTGAAAATGATGATGGGAAAGGAAGAATCACATCAAGATTTATCCTGATTCACTCTCTAACCACTTGAGAGCTACGTCCAAACTGGTGTCGTCGATTCCACTATGTTCTAGCTTCCAACCGGTGCCAGAAAAATCGTTTTACAAGAACTATGATCAAACCTTTGATCATTCTCAACCTATCACCTATACGATCTCTCAAATCATTCAAGAACTATTTACAACAGTCCAATTCGTTCAAACAACAATGGAGCAATCTCTCCTTGTTTAACGTAAAAAAGAATCTCAGAAAAAGATTAAGAAATGAAAGAGATATAGAGCATTTCCTCTAATATGTCAAAATATGGCCAATATGGTGAATGATCTCTCAATTTTGAATTCTGATGAGTTTCTATGTTCTCTCATTTTTGTAAACCTTCATTGATCATTTATATAGGTGTAAGAAAATATAAGATACCCAAATATTGCTGTTACACCTTCAGATTTTAAGTAATTCAGATGACAATGCCAATATCCGGATATTTATCGGGCTGATATTCAGATATTCTAGGTTCCAATATCCGGATATTCACATATCCATATCCTGGTATTTGTAGACAGCAACCAGTTTTTTGACCTATATGAATTCTGAGTGATTTTCTACTCACTTCTCACATATGTATGTATGCTTCTAGCATTAATATAACAGTGCTTCATGTATAAGTGTATCATGTATGTAGGGTTTACTTTATGCATGAGTTTATGGCTTCTATAATGCATATTTGAGAATAAGTTCTGTAAACTCAAACATCTAAACTCTTTAGACTCTATAATATAGCACCGAGTCTTCATGTTTCTTCATTTGTCTTCATGTTTTGAATCTTCTATCTTTGTTTGACCTGAATCTTTGACATTAAAGTTGAGTTTATACTTTGAAGTTAGTACTCCATTTTTGCATATTTATTTAGTTTTCTTACTTTACTTGGGACTTATTGCACTGCCTTCTATGTTGTGCAAGCTTGTTGAGCTAGTTGATGCTTTATTGATCGTCAAAACTTCACATCTTGGTCTTGTTTGACCTATGGTTCAACATTGCAGTGTGGAGTTTGCTCTCATTGTGGATGTATGATGGTGAGCTATGTAGGGAGAAGAGATTCTCTGTGTTGAAGCTCTATAACAATGTTTTAAAATCGCCTGGACCCCTAGGTCAACCCTGACCCCCCTCTCTCTGAGGGTTGAGGTCAGCAGTTAGATCTTGCATGCACGTTGACACCTCTGACCCTCGAAACCCGGTCGGGTCTCGGTTACTCCTGTTTAGAGGGGGTCACTGCATTTAAAAAAAATCACACGAAAGGATGTCATTTTGTGAAAAAAAAATCCCTGCTAACCTAAATCTGAAATCCGAAAGTGAAGAACAAAATCAAATCTCTCTTCTCTCCCAGACGTCTTCACCTCGGTGGTTCCTCCTCCTTTCTTTCGCTCCGCCGTGGTGGTTCTTCATCCCTTCTTCCGCGACTCCGCCTCTTCGGTCTTCCCTCTCCTTCACGTCGTCGCCTCTACTCCGCTGTGGGGGTTCTTCTCTTCACTAATCCACTTTTTTTCTTGGTTGGTTTCTTTGCTCTGAGCATGTATGATATTATTGTATTACTAAGCAATATGGTTTAAAGCTTTTTTTAACCCTGATGTATTTACTCTCATATTAAGAAGACGGCAGATAAAAAATGATGTAAACTAACACTTTTAAATTGTATCGTAACATAGAGAATTGGGAAATTGAATTGGATGAAATGCCATTGCTCATGGAAGTGCCTTGTTTGTTTTCATTGATTTGCTGGTTGCATCTGTTGCTTGTTTTAAATGTATTTTTCATCTCATATAGCCATGGTACCCCGAAATAGAAGCAACGTTCCTCAAGGTTTAGACGGCAATGGTGGAGAGGGATAAGGAGAGCTTGAGTTTGATGATATAACTTTTCATTAACTCCATTGAAATATGTGTTTTATACTTTGATATTTTGATTAGCTTGTATAATATTGACTTGTGGATGTAATTGTTTGAATTATGCTAAGTATATTTTGAATTTTTTATGATTGATGGTTTGATTTTTTTGAATTTTTCATAAAAAAATAACCACTCCCCGTTAAACCCGACTAGAGAGTGTGAGGTGGAGAAAATCCTCGTACGCAGCCTTACCCTTGCATAACTGCAAAAACGTTGTTTCTTGGATTCAAACTTATGACCTTTCAGTCATGAAAGAATATTTTTTTGAATTTTTCATATAAGATATATATTTATATTTTTTTAATATATAAAATCGGGTCAACGACGTGACCATGTGACCCCCAGATTGAATTTGTGACCCTTTACCTAGGCAAGTCGATGGACAGACTAAGTTTTTAAACACCGTTTTATACCATAAGGTGTCATCTAGAATGTTCTTGTGTTGAACATTTAGTATTGTACCCAACTTATTGGGCCTGTGGAGGTCAGCCAGAATAGTAGCCATGACATCTCCAGGTTGTTCTTGAATCCCCATTTGAGGTGGTTGGGATCATCTTTCTATGTTGTATAACATCATCAATGAAATTAGGATACAGATTGTACTATCAAGGCCTAAAAATAGGAGTTATTACCTTCTACACCTAACTATACTAAACAAAATCTTATGATGAAAATCAACCTTAAAATCACGAACTTGTTTGTTAAAAAAATTTAGGTTATTTATCCTAAAAAACAATTTGAAAATCAGGAATTTGTTTCTTAAGAGTGGCTTGGAAATCAAACTGTTTGATATGGGGCAGGTTCTTTTTACACTAGTGTAAGACTTGTTAGTCTTACACCACATCTCAACCGTTGATAGACGAAAATTATCAGTTGGTATTTGTAGTGTAATTAATGATTAATTAATTAGTATAACTTCCTAAATTATAACCGTTGGATGCACGAAAATCAACTATTGATATGTGGTGTAAGACTAATTAATATTATACCGATGTAAAATAATCCTGATCCTACACACACAGATATATATATATATATATATATATATATATATATATATATATATATATATATATATATATATGAAGTAGGATTCTTTGACACCAAATTTAAAGTTTGACACTTTATCTGAGAGCCGTTAGATAAAAAAAGATCAATAGTGTCACATGCTTACAAATCAAAGTCATTGATCTTTTTTGATCTAATGACTCTCAAATGAGGTGTCAAATTTTAAATTTGATACTGGTGTTAAAAGATACTATGGGGTAGGATCTTTTGACACTAGTGTCAAACATTAAAATTTGACACCAAATCATAACCGTTGATTTTCGTCAATCAACAGTTATTATTTTTGCCAATCAAATTTATTAATTACTCATTAATTTTAAATAAATAATAATCATTGATTGACAAAAATCAAAAGTTAGGATTTAGAAGCTTGACACTAAATCCTAACCGTTAGTTTCTGCTAATCTGACGGTTATAGTTTATTAAGTCAAGCTTATTAATTAATTAGTAATTTCCAATAAATTATAACTGTCGTTTGACGAAAATCAAAAGTTAGAATTTTAGTGTCAAACTTCTAAGTTTGACACTGGTATTAAAATATCATATCCTATATATATATATATATATATATATAAGAAAATTATTTCTCAAGATACTTGAGATATATTTATCTCCGATCACCCCAAAATTACGTTGTGTTGTTTATTTATTTTCTTATATTAATTGATTTACCATTAAATGGTTATAATTTTCTTTTTCTCTCTATTTCTTTATCACAATCGGTCTATCTTTGTACGGTTATGATTTAATGACCGAAGATAAAGTTATCTCAAATAACTTGAGAAAATATATATATATATATATATATATATATATATATATGACGTGATCTTTCAATACCGGTATCAACTAAAAAGCTTGATACCAAATCATAATTGTTAATATTTATCAATCTAACGATTATAATTTATTGAGAATTAATAAATTAATTAATAAGTATGACCTAATAAATTATAACCATTAGATTTATAAAATTCAACAGTTAAACTTTGGTATCAGAGCATCTTGTCACTATATACCAAATCATAATCGTTAATTTTTGCTAATATAACGATTATAATTTATTGAAAATTAATAAATTAATTAATAAATGTGACATAATAAATTATAACCGTTAGATTTACGAAAATCAAAGGTTAAACTTTGGTGTCAGAGGATGTTATCGCTATACATATATATGTTTATATATATTTATTAATGGGATGAGGAACTTATTGTTATTATATAAGTTTTAGTTTCTTTATCGTTTGTAAGATAAATGCTAATTACATTTTTTTCATTAAACCAAGGTAGCTAAAACATTGCTAAATCACTGAATTATATTTTTTTTATATTTTTCTTATATCTTAATTTTTTTCAGAAGTCATTTAATCATTTTAACTTGGTTAATTTAGAAATAAAAGATTTAATGCTCTCTTACGATTTTTTTTTTCCTCTTCTACCTACTCTTTTAGTTGGATTCCTACCACTCTAGTTGTGGAGCCTCTTTTAAGACTTAATTAGGCATTCCTTAACTCCAACAATGACACCACTCTAGTAGACATACTTCTCGTAGGCCTTCATTAACTCCATTAATGAAAAAAAATAATTTTTATGAGATTACGAAGAATTTATGACCTCAAAGAGGAAGGAATGACCTTGATCAACCAACCTTTATTAGTCTCTTGATCACATTCTCGAATTGTGATTGTAATAAATGTAAATATTCTTTTATTATTCTAAACCCAACATAAGCATATTAATTACCAAAATAAAAAATACAAAGAGCTATTTGAGAAATTATCAAGGTGAAAAAAACAAACATATAATAAAGTGATCACTTGAAATATTTGTGGAATATCTCATGTGATTTTGGAATATCTTTCTTTTCCTTGAGACATAGACGTCAAGATTTCTTAATTTTTTTTTTTTTTTTAAAAAAAAACGCATTGGCTTTTCAAGCACACCCAATTAGGTGCTTATGTGTTTTTGGAATATTTTTCTTGGCTTGAGACATAGATCTCATTAGGGTTAAATTTATGTCATTTAACATGATAAATCAAATTCCTACATACGCATAACAAAGGTAAGTCTTATATTTATTTTTTTCTTCAATTATTTATGAGTCCCTCTTATAATTTTGTTTCACTAACATAAAATAATCTATCTCCAACAACATAAAAAAAACATTTCCCATCTAATTAACTTTTAATTAAAAAAAGAAAGAAAGACGACATTGACTCTTCAAGCACACCAACCCTATTCTATTATTTTCTTGCATCCAACCCTACCTGTAAATCTGGTCAGCAGTCTATGGCTGCCTATTAATTTAATACAACTTGTGGGTTACCGTTCTGCCTATTAGAAGGGAATAAATTTCTCAGATCACATTAGCTATATTTATTCAATAATTGTCATGTTGGATGCTAAGAAGAATCAAATAGTTCAGATATATGTGTAAAGGTTAAGTATAAGCTAAAAGGAATGAGTTCAGGTGACAAATTCCTTGTTATGTACCATGGTAACATGTCACAAGGTTATACCTACACCTTCCGTAGAATATTGTAGTTGATTAAGATTAAGCTTATTTATGAAAGCAGCAGGTATTTCATTTGGTTACGCTTTTCCAATAATAAGCATGCAGGTATTTCATTGGGATTACAGTAATAATTAGAAAAGAAAAATACAAAAAACGTAGAAAACACCAAAAAAATTAAAAATTAAAAGATATTGGCATATTAATGGGGTTTGATTTTCTCATGTTAAATGAGAATTCAATTCTTATGTTGTAGAGATAAAAAGCATGTGGGACCCAGATGTTAGAAAAAATTATATGTAGGACCCGTGTCAGCACGGAAATCGAAGTGTGTGTAGAAGAATTTGAATTCTCATGTTAAATGAGAATTATAAAACCCATAAACAATAGAATGAAATAATAATAACAATGAATGAAATATAATACGTGAGGATTGGAAGAGAGAAGATTCAGGCACCGTAAAGAGGCCGAGAAATTATCCGATTAGAAACCGACCCACTGAGCTGCCGAAGGCAGAGTTGTGAGGAAGCGAATGTGAATGCGTTTTGATGATTGATGAATTTAATGAATGTCAAAGAGATTTGAGACTATAAGAACCACTTCGATGGATATGGCGGTTGCAACTGAGGAGGGTGCAACTGCCAGCGCGGGCTGTATGAGTCCCCTCGTTTGAGATGGGAAAAACATTCATTTTATATTCTCCTTTTTTTTCCCGTTCCCTCGATTCCACTTTGAAAACAATAAATAAGATTTTAATTTTTCAAAATAAGAAAATAATAATAATAATAAACGATTTTGTCGCGTAACATATAACCGTGAAGCGAAAGCTAAGGAGATAAAAAATATATACCAATTATATAATGAGGAAGGTTATACTTACAACTTTTTTTTACAACCTCTTACAATCATATCTTAACACATTTAATTTTCGTCAATTAACAGTTATCATTTATTGTAAATTAATAATTAATTAATGAGTTTAAATTTCGAAAATAATAACCAATAACACCGTTGGTTTTTGTTAATATAAAGAAATTATTGCTTTGTGGACAATTTTCCTTGGCGAATAATACGTTTCATATACAAAACGACAAGCGATGGGACGAAAACGGAAAACCAAATGAGAGTGACGCAACGCAACACTCGAATAGAGGATAGAACACAAAAGTAACGCATTCATATTCGTGACCGAGGTCTGCGTTCGAGGAATCAAATTCTGCATCTCTCAAAGCTACGATTCTTGACTGATGGCTTTTTTGCTACACGTACATCATTCTTTTGCTTACGTGCAACAACATTTTCAAACCACCCTATCGCCAACACCTACACCCAATCTTTATTTCAAAAAAAGAAGAAAAGGACATCGGGTGATGAAGCTACAGCGAAGTATATGCTCCATATATCAAAGAAGGAGCATATTTTTTTTTTACGGGAAAAAAAATATTTTTGAAAATATGATGGAAAATTTTTTTAGCGGATAAATTATAAAAAAGTATTTGACAGGTTCAATTTTTTTTTGGAAATATTGGATTATTCTATTAATTAATGTTACGGAAAAATAAAAGTAACATGTATCATATGATATTTTTTGTTTAGGAATATGATGTATAAAATGAAATAATGAGAAAAAAAATTTCTTACGATTATTTTCAGTTTTTTCGTAACAAAAGTTGAAAACAAATTTGTCTCACCCCACTTTCCCAGAATTTCTAGAAAAATCATGGTACTTATCACCACCTCAGTCACCATTTCTCTTTGTATTTTTATTAGACGTATGTGGTTGTGTAATTTCACAAATCACAACCTAGACAATTGAAATAACGAAAGAAAATATTTGAGTAATAAAAGCAAAAACTTTTATAAATTTATAATTTTTATTATTCAGTTTGCAAATTTAATAAATCTATGATTTTTTTTTGGTACAAAAATCTATGATATTTATCACTCAGTCCATAACATTTAGCAAAAAATGAGTAATTTAAAAAAAAACACGGTACCTTTGAAAAACACCAAAGTAAAACCAAGAAGGGCTACACAGAGATTGAGGGTCCGTTTGATTGTGTTTTATTAAGGTGGTTCACACAATGAGCCTTGGAGTAACGAATGAACATTCCCAGCACAAAGTATCCAACCACAATGGATGACACATAATACTCCATAATGAAGCTTAATTAGCTTTGCTGTCATATCTAACCAGATCTTACCAAGAAGAAAATATTTTAGAAAACAAGACAAATCCAAGACATTATATAAGTTACATGACATCATTTTACCTTGCATTAAATTAATTTCCAGCTTCATAGACCCCAAAAATCCATGCATGTAGAAAACAATAGAACAGGGTTCACTTGACCTATTATGCAGGTAAAGGAACATAAAGAAATCTTGTTCTATTAATTTATTACAAGTACACTTATTGGACATCAAGCAAAGCCTGTAACTCCAACTCAGCATGGTTGGCAAGTTTGTAATCATATATCCATTTGGCAGGTTTCCATAATTATTTTTTGCTTATTATTTTTAATCTCAAATAATATTATATAGGAATAAAAGATCCTCAAACCAGTAGGCGCAGCTTCTAACTTCTGTAACGAGGCTTTGGTGAAAGTAGGCAGGAACTGTAACCTTGGACTCATAAACCATAACATCCTTTCAATCAAAAATGCATTAAGTACAACCAGCTCCCTTTTTTCATTTTTTCTACATCAAGACATGACATCTATATTAACAAAACTGTTGTGATCTCATCAATATTAATCAGAGACCTGAAAGCTTAAAACCTCACTTCACACCCCATTCCACTATCGACAAATCTTATTAAGAGTAGTAAATACATTACTATGTTTCTCTGAACTGAGGAGTACCCTTCTCCATAAGCAAATTCGTTATCTATAAAATCAGGAGTGAGGTTGTCATGAAACTTCGATGCTTTGACCACATATAGTGCCAAAACAAGATTGCCTTGCCCGATTGCTATGTGTCAATATCAAACCCCTTTGTCCAAACAGGGATGCAGTATATTAAGATCCCAAAAGAGAATGAGACACATATTGTAATAATAGCATAGGCATACGCTCTCCAAGGATGATTGCTTTCTCTCATTGCATTAAACTCAGCAGCAAAAGTAGAAACAGTACTCAGACACCCCATCATACCAAACTGTATTCCTGCTACAACAGTATCACAATTCCTGGTGTTCACCTGCATCAAACAAGTAAATACTGGTCGTTACCTTCAAAATTGTGATGCAAGGTCTCTTGACTTTTGTATTGGGATATAAGGTCCAGATTCTCAAAAACAACATAGGTAAAAGCAAACACATTTAGAGCTAAGTAGTTACAATACAATGCAACTATATAAAGAAAAAGGTGCTTCCATACAAGCCATTAGATAACACCTTGGTCCGGATAAGTCCACCTTAGAGTTTGTGAGAGGCTTGCGAGATAAAATCGATGCAAATATCGTTAAGAGAAATAAGGGCAACAATCAAGATGGTAACTCTAATGTAGAACTTGAAAGATAAGAGGTATATCCTACTCAAATATAAAGACAGATTCTATGGCTACTAGCTTAGAGATTAACCAATGAAGTTAGACATGGGAGAATTGGAACATGAATGATGGCAAAGAAACTTACTGCATTCTTCACACTAGCAAGTGCAGCCATAACACAAGCAGCTGATACATTGGCAATTAGAGTCCCAAATGGAATCCATTTAAGCAATCCTGCAGTTCCTATCCCACATCCATTGAGTCGCGCTAAGAACCATCTAATCCATACACCGATAGGTCCAACCATGCATGCAAACCATAACTGAGCAGCACTGCCACCATGTTTGAACTCATCCTTTACTAATGCTCCACTGACACCCCATAGTATGCCCAATATAACCAAGAACATCACCATAACTATCAACTGATGGCGGTAGTTGTCTACTTTGAAGTTGATCTTAGAGCAACCATTTCCTGAACTCATGTTCAACCTGTTCAGGAGCCACCTGAAACCCTTGGCAGTTTCAATCCCAAATATGATGGAAAAGGCAACAAGAAATAATCCTGAAAATTTTGAATGGTAAAACAAAATTCATTATATCAATTGAGCCATGCAGAGGGGACCAAAAAAATCAAATTACCTACTTGGGATAAATATATAAATGGAAAAAGAAAAAGAAAAAACTTTGAATGAAACAGCTACAAACCTGTAACTATCAAACACCATTATTAAATGCACTTATTTACCTAAAAGAAAGCCAAGTGCAGAGAAGAGCCAGCGGCCGGAAACACTGAGTTCAAGCATTTTTTGATTCCAACCACTGAAGGTTGTGAGGCTCCCTAAGTAACCAGTTGTAATTGCTATGGCTAGATGCTCTGACACATGAGATATGTCTCCTTTGAACACAACTCCAAACCATCCCATTAAAAATGAACCAATCTAGAACGAAATGTAAAAAATTAGCATTAGCATGTTATCTGAACCAGCCTCTATTTGAATGAACTTCAAAACGGACTTAAATTTCACTTTCACCTAGAAGCAGTTTGAAACTTCTGTAAGATTGACCGTGTTAAAGCAAGATTCAAAACTAATTTGCAATTGTGTTCTATAGATAAAGGACTTGAGTGTCACTTGACAGCAAATTTAAAATGTCAGTCAGATTTACTGTATTATATCAGATTTAAAACAAATTTTCAATTGAGCAAACTGTAGATTAAGGATTTAAGAAGTGCACAACACAAAAGCAGAAAAGGAATATCTACTTCAAGCTCAAAAGTCAGAATATTCCTATTTGGGTTCACCAACTGCTTAAAAGGTGACACAAATTTTCTCTGTTGTTAGAAAAGCAGAATTTAATATACATTGTGCTTTCCAACATTTTATTATCATAATGTCTGGAAGTTATGTTCCCGGCCAAACAATTCTGGAGTGTTAGTCTTTATGAACACACCATATTCTGTATGTACCAAAACACAAAAAAATAATGAAGATGGAAAAGGGATCACACCATATTAGAAGGAAGGTCAAGGTAAAGAATAGTTTGCTCGCTTGTCACGCCGGCAACCCCAGGGCCAAATAACTTTTGAAGTAAATATCTTGTTAAGACCTGCATAGTTATTATGACAATTTTTGTATTAGACTTTTGCGGATAACTGCTTGTCCTAACATGAAATTCGACAATGAAAAATATATCATAGTGCCAGTAACAGCTGAAAATTTTCCATAAGCTCTCAATTACAAGCAAAAGAAATACGAATTAAAACTATGGAAAATATAATTAATCCATTCTGCAGCAACAGGAAAATATGATACACCTAACATTATTTATCAGGGGATGAGAAGAAGCTGATAATGGTACACCAAAGTACTTAAATAAATTTATCGCAGACAAGCACATAGGTGGAACTTGGATTGTTATTATTACTGTTTTGTCTTGAACTAACTACATAGTTCAATAATTAAAGTACCGTGCCTTCTTTATCATTATTGTATGGAAACATTGAAACTGCACCAGAACTGATGCGGTAATGCAATCATAAGTATATCTAACAAGTCAAGGTAAAAGTTTAAGCATATTACCCCAAGAATTCCAAAAACAGCTAAGTGAAGCATACATGAAATATAGTCCAGCAACTCTGGCAAGCTTTTACGCGGTTCCTGAAAGTAGATAACATTGTGTAAGCTACAATATATGACAATATTTGAAATTATCTATAAATATGATTAATTAACAAACAAAAGAGAGAAACCAAAAAGACATGAAAGGTGTTGAAGAGAGCTAACTTGCTTTGAATCTTCAGAAGCCACAATTGTATCGGTAGGAAGAGGCCTAACAGAGGAGTTAGGATGGGAGAAGGAAGGGTATGGTTGCAACCTGTGCTCCTCTAGAATGGAAACACCAGCTTCATTTTCTGAAGTGTTATCAAAAGACAAGCGTAAACTGCTGCTCTCACTGAACCTTCTACTTGGAAGAGCTCGATCCCCAATGTCTCCAGCCTCTGAAACACTTTCACACTCAGCATCATTATCTATCTGATGGCTTGATATGCTCAATGAATTCCTTCTCATTGAAGAACAAGAACCTGCACTGTTCATTCTCTCCATGTCAAAGGTAAGACAGACACAGGACTTGTTTTTACTTTTCCACCTCCTAAAACTGCGTTGAACATTCAACTAAATACCAGTTTGACTCATGCAGCTGCCTCACAATTAGAAATAGTTACCCATCATCCTGACAAGAAACAAAAGAAAATACAAACATGTCCTAAAGCTCACAGTAAATAAGTGAGAAAATTAGCAACTTTTCAAGCTTGAAGCCGAAACAAATCAAGGCTCTACCTAAATAATCAAATGGGTACCCAAATAGCAAAAATATTTTTCATAATTCAACTCAAATTTAAATCATATCAGATCGTATAAAAGTTTTAAATTAAATTTAAATCATAAGTACATATAACGATGATTGCTGCAAAGAGAAAGCATTTGAATTCATGTATAATGTAAAGTGCAACAGTGGAAGCAAGCAATTGAAAAAGTAACTAAATTGTCACAATAGACCTGAGAAACTTTAACAAAATGAGACTTAATCTCCCCAAAATGAAGAAATCTTGAGGAAAACAAAAGCACGTTGAGTTAGAAGTTATGCATTTTGATAGGGTATGCGCTAAGAGATACCTAGAGGTAGGTACCGTAATTGGCTTATAGCCAGTATCCAAATCACTGCGTACAAGCAATAGGCTTATAGCTGAGACGTAGATGTGTGCACAGTGTTGGCAATAATAGTAATTACGTTCAATGCGTTTCTTGAGATTATTTTGCATTTATCAATCAAAATAAAAATAATGATTACAGGACATACACTATATTATAAAATATAGTGCAGAAAAAAAAAATCAATTTCGTGCTTGCTTATAAAATATGATGGCATTCGTAAGTGATTGTTTTGCACACATCTAACGAAAAGGTCTATACATGATTCACATAGAAGACATTATACAGTGCTTGCATAGCATGTGTAAAATTCATTACATACTGCAATATAAATAAATAAATAAAAAATTATGCTCCAAAATATTAAAGAGTTTCTGTATGAGTGCTCTTATCTGAAATATAGCAAATTCTGGATTTATCGTGTACAGGTTGTCTTATCTAGCCTTGTTTATATAAGATCAGAATTTATGAAAAGATCAAAATTTCAAAAAAAATATGTCTAAAAAAAGCGACAAAAAAGGAACAAACAACCAAAATATATGCTTCAAGATTTCAAGGACTTAACAAACCCAAATAAACAGTATATTGAATAAAAATTGTAACAAACAACGGTGACAGCAAAACTTCCGTGGACTTATTCAAATTTTTCAAATAAAAAAAATCGAAACATACTAATGGGCACGTTTCACGAACGGTAACAAACATACTTATTCAAAACTTCCGTTTAACATTTGCAATATAATAGGCACGTTTCTCGAAACATATTCAAGTGAAAAAAGTTCAGTCTAAAATAATCAATGCTTGCGTATACCGTATTAAACATTGTGATCGCATTTTTCACCCGTTTTAAACTTTATTCGGATATGTCCTGTTGTTTTTTTCTTTTTTGAAATATTCCAATCGGTTCATCGCTTGGCAACTAATCTGATTCGGAGCGGGTCTAGGATGAAAGCTTTAAACCCTTCCCAAAGATAGTACTGCGAGTATTCGAACACATGCTCTCTCCCCACATATCTTCTTGTTAATCTTATTATATAATAATATAAGCGTATAATTACAAGAGTCCGTGACATGATTAAATAAATAAAAAATGCATGGCACATGGCTTCAACTTTAACAACACATAGAGGACCACAAATGAGAAAAGGAATGCCCCAAAGTCTGTCACACTTGCGCAAGGAACTCAAATTTTTTTTTTTATTTATTTATTGACAGCAGAAAAACAATAGTTAAAACCAAAATAAAGATTTATGATGATTTCAAATAGATATAGATTCATAACTACAGTAAGCCTTATGTTTCACGATAGCAGTCGACAAAATAGGAGGAGCATGTGTTGAATCTAAAACACTCAAAAGATTTAAAAGTGCACGACAGTAATTGGGTATAGTCTTGGAAAACACTAATCATAATAAGAGATGTAGACCAAAAGAAACTCTTATAAAAAAAATTGCACGTGAAACGATGATAAAGCATATAACACTGTATATGGAAATCGATCGAATAGCAAAAACAAGACCGCTCAATTCAATCAATCAATTCATATTTAATGGATTCTATAATTATATATATTAGACTTTGATATCAAATAAAAAAAATATTTTAATCCTGAATCATGTATATAATTATAAAATATCAAACAATATGAAATTAAAGTTGAAATTATGCGTACCTTGTTGTTTCATCACAAAGCCAAAGAAAAGAAGGGACTACATGCCAGATCTTCCTCTTTATCACCTATTTCAATAAAGACAGCTTCAGCGATAGGGAGCATGGAGTTTAACTACAATATAAATAGACTAAAGAAGAGACCTAGCTAATAACTCAAGCAAGAGTATGTGTCCACGGAATCTACCTATCATGAAAAACTAGGGTCACATTAGAGCCTATACTACTGTCCAACTAGGCCCAATAACAACAAATGCCAGAAGCCCAATTCAATGTGATTACAATGGACTAGTTACAATAATAATATTGAAATATCTATTAACCCGATTAATATTAAAATACAAAACTAATTAATTAATATTGCCCACGTATAAATAAAAATTCTGACACATGCTCCATGTATCAAAGAAGGAGCATGTTTTTTTACGGGAAAAAAAATATTTTTGAAAATACGATGGAAATATTTTTTAGCGGATAAATTATAAAAAAGTATTTGACAGGTTCAATTTTTTTTTGAAAATATTGGATTATTCTATTAATTAATGTTACGGAAAAATAAAAGTAACATGTATCATATGATATTTTTTGTTTAGAAATATGATGTATAAAATGAAATAATGAGAAAAAAAAATTCTTACAATTATTTTCAGTTTCTAATAACAAAAGTTGAAAACAAATTTGTCTCACCCCAGTTTTCCAAAATTTCTAAAAAAATCATGGTACTTATCACCACCTCGGTTACCATTTCTCTTTGCATTTTTACTAAGTGTATGTGGTTGTGTAATTTCACAAATTACAACCTAGACAATTGAAATAATGAAAGAAAATATTTGAGTAATAAAAGTCTAAAACTTTTATAAATTTATCATTTTTATTATTTAGTTTGCAACTTTTATAAATCTATAATTTTTTTATGGTAAAAAGATCTATGATATTTATCACTCAGTTCGTAACATTTAACAAAAAATGAGTAGTTTAAAAAAAAAAAGCACGATACTTTTAAAAACACCAAAGTAAAATCAAGAAGGGCTACATAGAGATTGAGGATCCATTTAATTGTGTTTTATTAAGGTGGTTCACACACAATGAGCCTTGGAGCAAGGAATGAACATTCCCAACACAAAGTACCCAACCACAATGGATGACACATAATACTCCATAATGAAGCTTAATTAGCTTTGCTGTCAATTTAGGGGTGTAAATGGGCTGGTTTGGCCATCCTGGCCCAAGCCTACGTAAAAAAAAATTCAGCCTATCTGGCCTACTGGCCTATTAAAGGCTTTATCTGTAGGCCAAGCCCGGCCCATTTTCAAAAATAAGAAAGCCTGACATGGCCTACAAGCCTTGTAGGCCTCCCACTATATATACTAAGCAAAAAAAATAATTGTAGTAAAGAATGTTCCATTCATGCATGCACTAGTACTTCTCATAAGAAAAAAATGACAAACAAGAAAGAGTCAACATAATACCTCAGCTCTAGAATGTATATCATAGAGGAATAAAGTCAAAGAAATGGGAAAAATAAGAAAAATACAATTACTGGATGCTGAAATAAAGTCTACAAGAGAATGTCATTCATCTAAAAATCTTTAAACCACCATCAAGACAAGGGAAAGAAGAGTATTATTGAAAGATCATCATTAGTAACATCATAATCCAGCAAGGTACCCATTGCTCCATGGTATTAAGCTGCAACAACATGTAAAATTTGGAGACATTAGACAAGTTTTCCTTTCATAAAATAAAATAGCACAAAAAGTAAGAGATATTGGTATTTGGTACTTTGTGTCTTTGCCACATAAAATAAATATTATTTTATTATTTTATTTTAATAAATTAAATAGGCCAGCCTACAAGGCTGTAGGCCGGGCTTGACAAAATTAGCCTATGGCCTATTTATTAAAAAAGCTTTTTTATAAGCCTAAGCCTACTCTACTTTTCTAAAAGGCTGGGTCTGGGCTGGGCTCAATGTAGGCCGGGCCGTAGGCTGGGCTGGGCCAGCCTGGCCCATTTACACCCCTAGCTGTCATATCTAACCAGATCTTACCAAGAAGAAAATATTTTAGAAAACAAGACAAATCGAAGACATTATATAAGTTACATGACATCAATTTACCTTGCATTAAATTAATTTGGATTGAGATAATAATCAAATGTGTGCTATGTTGTACACACCAAATCAGATCCTATGAACCAGGGATCAGCAGTGCACGGTCCTTGAAATGAAAGCAAATTATACTTAAAATTCCTGCATGTGAACATGGTAGTTGTGCATTTAATTTAATTTAATTAGAATTCTCTCCAAAGAAGATAGAACAAAAAAATTGACTTAGTTAATTTATAAAAAATAACAATAATAATAATAAAGTAGCTTAGAAAGTACCTGAACTTATTTTCACGAAAAGGTTACACTGGATTCAAATTCAAAGTAATGTTCTCTACCAAAGAAGATACGCATATGCTTGAAAATTGAAGTACAATGAAATTTCAGCTAATTTTTTTTTTTTTTTCTGGCACTCGTTGCACCGGGAATCCACCTCCACCATAAATGATAGATAGGAGAGAGAGAAAGAGAGAAGAAACGAAACAGTGACCCGCTATGGCTATGGGTCTATCTGTCATTATCGAATAAAAAATAATACCCATAAAAGAGGGTCAAGGGAGAGACGTACGTGAATGAAATTAATGCATTTGCGTCGGCTAACAAGTTTCAAAATAATTTGAATAAAAAAAAAAATTCAAAACTTTAAGCGGATTTCGAGATATCCTTAAATCCATGAGATTAAATTAAACTGTAACTCTCAACCTCTCCTTCAACTGAAGGCCATAAACAGAGATTTCAGTAACTGATCCAATAAAGCATGAAACATGGAGGTAGCAAAATCATACCAGTTTCTGCGCTGGATCTTGGGTCTCCTTGAGCTGAAGCTCTGGTTCTGATGGAAAAGGAACTGAGACGTAGCAAACCAGAATCAGAATGAGAAATGGATGATGATGATGATGAAATGAGGAAGGAGAAGATACAGAATGTTGAATGAGAGAAAGAGAAAGACGAATTTGGTGCTCGTAAAATTCGGAAGTTTGTTGAGGATGAAAGAGAGAGAGAAAAAACAAATACATTGTCATCAATTTGGAACGGGATGCATATAAATCCACAAAAGATGACTTATGAATAGCGGTTTAAATGGGCTGAGCTGGGCATCCTGGCTCAAGTCTACGTACAAAAATTCAGCTTATCTGGTCTACTAGCTTATTAAAGACTTTATTTGTAGGCCAAACCCGGTTTATTTTCAAAAATAAGAAAGTCTGACATGGCCTACAGGCCTTGTAGGCCTCCCACTATATATACTAAGCAAAAATAATAATTGTATAGAGCATAGAGTCAACATAATACCTCATTCATGCATGCACTAGTACTTCTCATAAGAAAAAAATGACAAACAAAAAAGAGGCAACATAATACCTCAGCTCTAGAATGTATATCATAGAGGAATAGAGTCAAAGAAATGAAAAATATAAGAAAAATACAATTACTCTATGCTAAAATAAAGTCTACAAGAGAATGTCATTCATCTAAAAATCTTTAAACCACCATCAAGACAAGGGAAGGAAGAGTATTATTGAAAGATCTTCATCAGTAACATCATAATCCAGCAAGGTACTTATTGCTCCATGGTATTAAGCTGCAACAACATGTAAAATTTGGAGACATTAGACAAGTTTTCTTTTCATAAAATAAAATAGCACAAAAAGTAAGAGATATTGATATTTGGTACTTTGTGTCTTTGCCACATAAAATAAATATTATTTTATTTTAATAAATTAAATAGGCCAGCCTACAAGGCTGTAGACCGGGCTTGAAAAAATTGGCCTATGGCCTATTTATTAAAAAAACTTTTTTATAAACCTAAGTCTACTCTACTTTTCTGAAAAATCAGATTTGAACTGGACTCAATGTAGGCCGGGCCGTAGGCTGGGATGGGTCAACCTCGCCCATTTTCCCGCTACTTATGAATTACAAGGATAAACATTTGGAAAATACCGAAAAAAGAAGAAGCAATAATCGGTCCAAAGATACCGCCTACAATTGAAGTTTCACAACAAGGCATCAAGAAAGTAAAACAACTTTATTTTTTTGGATTCTGTGGTCTGTATTTGACTTGTCTTAAACCATTTGGCATGTATGATTATGGCTCTATGCCATTTCCCTTTCTCTTACGGAAGATGCCATAACTTATTAATTACCTCTGAGCAATGCATCCAAAACCCAGTTGTACCTAGAAATGTTATTTTAATAAATTTTAAATCAACGGTTACAAGCCATCATACGAGTGTCATACAAGATTGAAAGACAGTAAGCATCGGGAGCTTTTCAGCGGATATCTATTTTTTTCAAGTATGACTTTTAGAAATACCATGTTTTTTTCAACGTTTTTCACCAAAAACTCATATATCCAATTTGTCTGGATTTATGAGAAACATAGATATCCGCACTGTTTAGAAACTCAATTTGAAGGTGGGATTTTTCGGAAAACCGGTTATTTGGCTTTTAATGCACTGTTGATTTCATAAAGTTACCTAATTTTTCTAGTAAAAATTTTCCCCACCAAACAACTTTTTTTTACATTTTTCTACCTATCTCACTTTATCTATCTTTTCAATCATTTCTCTATCTATCTCATTTTCTTACTATTCCAAAAAAATTTCCTGAACCAAACGCTCATAACTTACAAGATATATATAAAATTAGAAATTAGGATAAGTCACTTCGCGTCTATCTTAGACGTGGGTCTCGTATGTTGACTTTTATAACTTAGTATTTGTCTTTCATTCGTCAACTAAAAAATATTTTAGTTGAATTAATTTCTTTTTAAAGAACTCGGTTCGCCATCCGTGTTTACTTGTGAATCAAAACAATTGTTAGGTTAACTAGTTTTTAAACCCACCGTCCAGTCAAGTCAATTTTATTTTATCAATGCTTAAGATTTTCCTTATTTTATTTATATTTTGACATTTCAATTTGAATTAACGATGAACACTACTCACTTATATCCTTATCATCTCAACCTTACTTAAAAAAAAAATTAAAATGATATATATATATATATATATATATATATATATATATATATATATAATTGTTTGGCTACCCCATAGTTAATCAATACTGAAATATTAAAATGTGAATGAAATAAACTCGACCTCAGGTGACACCTCACCAAAATACAATAATTTATGTGCTCCATAACTACATGAATACTGCAGAAAATTTGGCCGGCCCAATTTGTCTGGCAAAAAATCCGTACTAACGTTAATTTTGAAATGTATCTTCATCGTAAAACACTTTTCAAAAGAATGACCAATGTAGAGCAGTCAAACACGTAGGTTTGACTGACGAGATAAGTCCCGCCAGTGTGAAAGACGAGATCAGAAGCCACGTAGGAAGCCCAACCAATCGCGTCAGTCCATGTCACGTGTTTTCCACGTATCCCGCCACCTGCTGTGACATGTACCAGTCCCGCCATGTCAGTTGGCGAGACTAAGCCACGTGTGCGACACATCCGCAGTTCTTGTGACGCGTTCCAGCCTCCCCTCGCCACACTCGTGGGGTAGCGTCCGGTTGTCAATCTCGCCACTGACACTTACGGTTGATACCTGTCTGGTTATATATAGGTCTTCCGGTGTTTGCTAGTATTGAAACTTTGGAATTTGGTTTATGTTTGCTATTTTTGTATATGATTTTGACGGACGGTTTCTTTACTTGTAGTAATGTGTTTGTATCACTTGCTGTGTGTAATTAATTTCGAAAAGGTTTTGTGTCACTTGCTGTGTGTGTAATTTCCAAAAGGTTTTGTGTCACTTGCTGTAATGCGGATTCAAATGTTGTTTATTTACTTTTTTTAATCTCCACTTGCATCTGATCTTTTTGTGTTATTTGCATACACCCCTGTATTATTACAATGGAACAATATCGGTCTTTTGTATATTATAATGGTTCTAAAATTAACGGTGTAGGCGGGTTGAGATTCGAAGGGGAAAAAAGAGCAATGTATATTGTGCGAGGCTTGTCCATTGAAGATCTACTTCAGAAGATTCGTCAGAAGTTGAAGTTGCAACAAAATCAGGTAATTTCTTCAATAACGGGTAGAGTCCCAAGTGGAAATCGCAAATATGCAGGTTTTGATCTAACTGATGATGAGGACATTGATATTTTTCTTGGAACATTTGTCCAAAACTCTACTACTTCTCAATTTGTTGAGTTATACGTGGATATTGAGACATCAGACGAAATGTCAACACCGACACGTGGGTTAGACCTTAACAGTCAGACACAAATGCCGTCATCATCGGTACCCCAACCCACACAATCAACTATTGCGCATGGAGATGAAAGCGACTATATGGTAGATGTTGAACCTGACAATGAAGATGAGGAGGAAGATGAAGAAAATAAAAATCGGACAGCATAACAGCAGAAAACTGGACAATCCCCTTAAACCTGAAATGCAGAAAATAACAGTCCAAATACATATCAACTATATCCATAGTTGGGAATTCCGAGTTCCCAGATACAAATCATTCTGCAGTACTACACATGAAACCATACATGACATAACAAAAACAGTAAATTACAATAATCCATAAGTACAGTCATCCACAAACACATCTAAAATGCATAGATAGGGAAACAATACAAAAATACCAAAAAAAAGGCTACTGAAACAAATGTTATTGTATACCGTCGTCCATAGTGATCGGCTGGGTCACTTGGTAGTGGCATGGGCGGTGCTATGGTAGGAAAACGGGTCCATGCCCATATCTGTAACAACAACGTACATCCCCCAATATCACTGGCCCCTGAAGATGTTGCCTGACATAGCTCACGTAACAGTACTGCAAGTACCGCAGATCCCCAACTATATGTATTGGTTTCCTCAAAGTCCCCATCTAATAGTTGAGTGTATCTACACCCGACAACTGAACTTGACTTGTCACACAGCAAGAAACCTCCAAACAGACGCATCAGATAGGCACGAGTGTACCTAATCTGTCCCTCGTGAGTACCTGAATGCGTGGCCCAATGACCCCAATGATGAGTCAACCAACTCATCTTAAGGTTTCCACCATCCAAATCGTCTTCAAGTGGAGATCTTCCCATATACTGCAGAATTACGTCCTCCCAGTTGGCATGGGTAAAGCCGGAAACTACCCGACCCTCAGTGCGTAAACCCAGAATGGCCTCAACATCCTGTAAAGTGAGTGTCATCTCTCCCACAGGCATGTGGAAAGTGTGAGTCTCCGGCCTCCACCTCTCCACCAGTGCAGTAATCAGCCTATGGTCAATCTGCATGTGAGAAGCGTAATCGTAAAAATATGCATAAAGGTCGTTATTATTGGTAACATGTAATAAATAAAATAAAATTCATAAATGAAACATACCGGTAATCTTCTCATGCGAGCCGCATGCCAAAAACCTGCACGCACCAAATGCTGCTGCAGGTCCTGGGGGATGTCATCTGGGTCGTGTACATCTCTGTTTCCCCTACCCTCTGAAGCTCGTCTCACTCTCAGAGACTTTAAATGTCCTTCGTTCCACACCACCTGGGATCTATGACATTGCTGCACATCTTCATCTAGTACACCCCACTCTTTCGGACCGGGGTCAATGCGAGGTCCATCACTAGCCATTTAACTAACAACAATTTGTAAAATTTATCAATTATTATAGGGACTACATAATTAAGGTACTATTGCAATTACTATTTAATAAAATATGACTGCAATTGTAATAACAACAGCATATACTAAATAATTACAAGAGTATTTATTACTTTACTATAAAGTTTCATGTCGATTTAATTAACCTTGGCAAATATACAGTCATTAAATTTACGTTTTACAAATTTTCATTGATACTATCTTATTTTTACACACAGGTCACTATGCCATTGCTAAGACAAATTTTATTAATACTAATACAAACATGAATTACTATTAAATCATGCCAATTACATTAATTAAATTACCCTAAAGCATTTTTGCAACATTGTAATGTTAATAAATTATTTTGTATAAGGGATTTAATAGCATGAATAATATTTAACTAATTCACTAAATGGTAATGGCTATTTATTTACTTTTTTAATAGTTATTAAATCAACTTAATATGTTTTTTCTTAGGTTTTATTCATTAACATGAGATCTGCAATTATATAATTAT
The DNA here is from genome assembly GCF_033153095.1 of Gastrolobium bilobum. NCBI lineage: Eukaryota > Viridiplantae > Streptophyta > Magnoliopsida > Fabales > Fabaceae > Gastrolobium > Gastrolobium bilobum. The sequence continues at coordinate 55,359 of NW_026899204.1, forward strand.
TAAAACAATTATTACGATTTCAATAATTAATAATTGTAATTATTATAAATATATTCAATCTAAATTACTATTTCAGATTAATGTTTATAATTTTCAATATTAACAACTTAGTTTTCTAACATGGTTTTTATAAAGCATTGTAAATTTCAATATGATTACTATTAATCAGGTCACTAATTAAAATCACAACATAATTATGACATTAATCACTTTTTACCAAAAGCCAAAATTACATTGATTAATGGCCAATCTTACGAATAACCTAGCTTGATGCCTACTAAGGATTCCAAAATTATTTTTCTTAATTAATGCAGAATATTTGAAAAGGGCTTTAATGACATGATTATTATTTAATATGACTAAGTATGTGCAGGTTTGTTATAATTAATATATTTGATTAATATTAATATTTATCTTATTTATTAATTACGCAAACAAATGGGCCACTATTTACTAATTAAAAAAAAATTTACTAATTAAAATTGCATTTACTAATAATTATTAAAAGAACCGTTTCATTATTTCCAAAAAAAAAAAAATTAACCGTTTCATTTCATGCCACCACCGTTTGCTGTTCTTCAAATTCAATTGTTCATATATGTTGTAATTTCAGTTCCTTTCATGCCACCACCGTTTGCCCTTTTTCAAATTCAATTGTTCGTTCATATATATGTTGTAATTTTTTTTTGACAGCGGACTCCATTACAAAACTATATGTCCCAAGAGATTTTAAAATCAAAAAGTGAGGCAATTTTTTTAACAGATATATAACAAAACAACTTGAGAACACATGAATCTGTCCACATCAATACACCACAACATGCAAAAAAACAAACATGTGGTCCCCGGAAAAAAATTAACCAGATCATGCCTATAAATAATAGTTCAAACACAACACCATACAAACAACAACATAACACACACATATAAAAATCGAGCCAATAGGTAAAAAAAATACAATGCCAAAATACCTGTGGTTTCGTGACTAAATGGAAAGATGGGAACGCACACAGTTGCTCCGATGGAGGTGCCAACGGACTGGAGAACGATCTTTGGACCCAAAAATTTGCTTGCTTCACTCTCTGACTTACGAAAATGGAAAGAAACAATGGAGACAAACGGAGAAGAAGAAGAGGGAGGGAACAAGAGGGAGGAGGGAGAGAGGCACCAGTTCGGGAAGAGAGAAGATATGAACGGTTGTAAAGGAATGCCGCCAACCAGTGTTACAAGACTTTGGCCACGTGGCTTAGTCTCGCCAACTGACATGGCGGGACTGGTACATGTCACAGCAGGTGGCGGGATATGTGGAAAGCACGTGACATGGACTGACGCGATTGGTTGGGCTTCCTACGTGGCTTCTGATCTCGTCTTTCACACTGGCGGGACTTATCTCGTCAGTCAAACCTACGTGTTTGACTGCTCTACATTGGTCATTCTTTTGAAAAGTGTTTTACGATGGAGATACATTTCAAAATTAACGTTAGTACGGATTTTTTGCCCAATTTGTCTAAATCTTATTTTTGCTTTACCAAGCTTTCAAGAAATGGGGCAAGTGGTGCATTACCATGCATGGATACTTCAAAATTAGTTGTGTATTTATATCCCATCCGTAATTGATACCATTTTGATACGGTTGACTTTATAATTTTTGGCGTTTCAATTTTTTTTAATTGACACAAATTCAAGATATGTAATTGTTTTTTTTTTTTGGTTACATAAAAATTTTAATTTCTCACCAATTAGATTTTCATGTTTCATCTTCCCCAAACCAGCTATCGTGAAATTGGTAGGCAAACTGAAGGAGCACTTGAGTAAGAGAGAGACTAGAGAAAAAAATTCAATGGTCTAGGCCATTCAATTTTTTAGTGGTCTCTCGCTCTCTCTCACAAATAAAAAATTGCTTTTCCTATTTTATCCCTGCTCTTCTTTTCTTATATCAATTTTACCTCTCTATTTGTGTGAGGGAGCATCCAACAATCGGGTGATTCTAGAGTATGGAAAGACTTCTCCAAACAGTAGGTATTTTATATGCCCGCTTACATTCTCCAAACAGGAATACAGTATATTAAGATTCTCAAAAAAATGAAAGACATATTGTAATCATAGCATAGGCATATGCTCTCCAAGGATGCATGCTTTCTCTCATTGCATTAAACTCTGCAGCAAATGTAGAGACAGTACTCAGACAGCCCAAAAGACCAAATTGAGTTCCTGTTACAACTGTATCACAATTTGTGGTATTCACGTGCATCAAATACTAGGTATACACTGATCACAACCTTCAAAGTTATGACACACATTCTCAGAATGAAACAGCTACAAACCTGTAACTATCAAACACCATTATTAAATGCACTTATTTACCTAAAAGAAAGCCAAGTACAGAGAAGAACCAGCGACCGGAAACACTTGAGTTCAAGCATTTTTTGATTCCAACCACTGAAGGTTGTGAGGCTCCCTAAGTAACCAGTTGTAATTGCTATGGCTAGATGCTCTGATACACGAGATATGTCTCATTTGAACACAACTCCAAACCATCCCATTAAAAATGAACCAATCTGGAACGAAATGTAAAAAATTAGCATTAACATGTTATCTGAACCAGCCTCTATTTGAATGAACTTCAAAACGGACTTAAATTTCACTTTTACCTAGAAGCAGTTTGAAACTTCTGTCAGATTGACTGTGTTAAAGCAAGATTCAAAACTAATTTGCAATTGTGTTCTATAGATAAAGGACTTATGTGTCACTTGACAACAAATTTAAAATGTCAGTCAGATTGACTGTATTATATCAGATTCAAAACAAATTTTCAATTGAGCAAACTGTAGATTAAGGATTTAAGAAGTGCACAACACAAAAGCAGAAAAAGAATATCTACTTCAAGCTCAAAAGTCAGAACATTCCTATTTGGCTTCACCTACTGCATAAAAGGTGATACAAATTTTCTCTGTTGTTAGAAAAGCATAATTTAATATACATTGTGCTTTCCAATATTTTATTATCGTAATGTCTGGAAGTTATGTTCCCGGCCAAACAATTCTGGAGTGTTAGTCTTTGTGAACACACCATAATCTGTATATACCAAAACACAGAAAAATAATGAAGATGGAAAAAGGATCACACCATATTAGAAGGAAGGTCAAGGTAAAGAATAGTTTGGTCAGTTGTCACGCCGGCAACCCCATGACCAAATAACTTTTGAAGTAAATATCTTGTTAAGACCTGCATAGTTATTATGACAATTTATGTATTAGACTTTTGCGGATAACTTCTTGTCCTAACATGAAATTCGACAATGAAAAATATATCATAGTGCCAGTAACAACTGAAAAATTTCCATAAGCTCTCAATTACAAGCAAAAGAAATACGAATTAAAACTATGGAAAATATAATTAATCCATTCTGCACCAACAGGAAAACATGATACACCTATTATCAGTGGATGAGAAGCGGCTGGTAATGGTACACCAAAGTACTTAAATAAATTTATCGCAGACAAGCACATAGATGGAACTTGGATTGATATGAAACTGCACCAGAACTGATGCGGTAATGCAATCATAAGTATATCTAACAAGTCAAGGTAATTGTTTAAGCATATTACCCCAAGAATTCCAAAAACAGCTAAATGAAGCATACATGAAATATAGTCCAACAACTCTGGCAAGCTTTTACGAGGTTCCTGAAAGTAGATAACATTGTGTAAGCTACAATATATGACAATATTTGAAATTATCTATAAATATGATTAATTAACAAACAAAAGAGAGAAACCAAAAAGACATGAAAGGTGTTGAAGAGAGCTAACTTGCTTTGAATCTTCAGAAGCCACAATTGTATCGGTAGGAAGAGGCCTACAGAGGAGTTAGGATGGGAGAAGGAAGGGTATGGTTGCTACCTGTGCTCCTCTGGAATGGAAACAACAGCTCCATTTTCTGAAGTGTTATCAAAAGACAAGCGCAAACTGCTGCTCTCACTGAACCTTCTACTTGGAAGAGCTCGATTCCCAATGTCTCCAGCCTCTGAATACTTTCACACTCAGCATCATTATCTATCTGATGGCTCGATATACTCAATGAATGCCTTCTCATTGAAGAACAAGAACCTGCATTGTTCATCCTCTCCATGTCAAAGGTAAGACAGACACAGGACTTGTTTTTACTTTGCTACCTCCTAAAACTGCATTGAACATTCAACCAAATACCAGTTTGACTCATGCAGCTGCCTCACAATTACAAATAGTTACTCATCATCCTGACAAGAAACAAAAGAAAATACAAACATGTCCTAAACAAATATATAAGTAAGAAATATAGCAACTTTTCAAGCTTGAAGCCGAAACAAATCAAGGCTCTGCCTAAATAATCAGATGGGTACCCAAATAGCAAAAATATTTTTCATAATTCAACTCAAATTTAAATCATGTCAGATCGTATAAAAGTTTTAAATTAAATTTAAATCATAAGTACACGTAACGATGATTGCTGCAAAGAGAAAGCATTTGAATTCATGTATAATGTAAACTGCAACAGTGGAAGGAAGCAATTGAAAAAGTAACTAAATTGCCACAACTGACCTGAGAAACTTTAACAAAATGAGACTTAATCTTCCCAAAATGAAGAAATCTTGAGAAAAACCAAAGCACGTTGAGTTAGAAGTTATGCATTTTGATATAATGAAGACGAACAAAGAATGCATTAGAGAAGATAAAAAATGTTGAATGAGAGAAAGAGAAAGACAAATTTGGTGGTCGTAAAGTTCGGAAGTTCGGTGAGACGTTTGTTGAAGATGAAAGAGAGAGAGAAAAAACAAAAAATAGAATGAAATGATATGGGTAAGAAAAAAATACGAGTACAAAATTTTCAAAAATAAAATATAAGTAGGAGGGCAAGAAAAAAAATATAAGTTAAATACCATGTGGCAAGAATATGGAGAAGAATCAAGTTGGCTCTAGCAGCAAAGTTGGAAAGAAAATCTTTCTCCCAAAACAATTCTGATCCACATAAGGAGTTTGTATAATAAGATACTGAAAAAACTTACTGATTTCTTCCTGGTAGCTAATGCAGTCATGACACGAACAACAGAAACATTGGCAATTAGAGTCCCAAATGGAAGCCATTTGAACAACCATGCTCCTATTCCACGCCCATTGAGTCGAGCTAAGAACCACCTAATCCACACACCTAGAGGTCCAACCGTGCAAGCAAACCATAACTGAGCTGCATTACCACCATGTTTAAACTCATCCTTTTCCAATGCACCGATGACACCCCACAATAAACCTGAAATCACCAATAACACTATGGTAACTACCAATTGACGTTGAAAGCTGTCCACCTTAGAGATACAAGTGCCACTTCTAGGTCTCATGTTTAGCGTGCTGAGAAGCCATTTGAAACCCTTGGTCGTCTCTACCCCAAAGATGATCGAAAAAGCGACAAGAGACAAGCCTACAATATTCCAGTTGTTTACAAACTCTTCTTAATAACTAGAAGGTGCTGAGTTAAAATTGACATTCAGATTACTTAGGATAAAATTCCAAAACAGGGAAATAAAAATAGGTAAAGGATCTGAAGGAGACAGCTACTATACAACTAAATTGCCCTTAACAAAATGTGCCATATTACCTACCAATTAGAAAGCCACGGACAGAAAAGAGCCAGTGTCCATCAACACTGAGCTCAAGCATTTTCTGATTCCAACCACTGAAAATTGTTAAGCTCCCTAAGTAGCCAGTTGTTAGTGCAATCGTTAGATGCTCAGATACACGGGATATATCTCCTTTAAATACAACACCAAACCATCCCATCAAAAAGGAACCAACCTAGAAAATGTGTACAATCGAAATCAACTTCGTAATCAATGAACTTCAACAATTGCATTTAACGGGAATGCTAAAGCTTTTATATTGATTGTATGAAAGCAAAAATTGCAACTGTAACTCATTTAATTATCCTGATTTACGTCACTAAAAAATATGAAGGGTTGTAACTTTGCATTTTTAGCAAATCTCAAATGATGTTGAGTAATCCTTAAAGTCAAATTGAGTAACATGCAGATCAAGGAATTAAGGAGATTGAAATAGAGATGAAGCATGCCTAAAACTAACTACTGTTATGCAGTGAAAGAATAAATATGCACTTGCTTTTGAAACACATTTATAATCCGGATTAACTCCCATACACACTCTTATAAAGTACGGGTATACACTTGTTTTAGATGATGTATATCCCGATTAATTCAGGAATCCAAATGCATGTGCCAGCAAAATAATTAATGCTAAACAATTAAATAAAGGTCAAAGAAATAATTAGAGATATATAAAATCATTAATGTAGCCTCACCCATTAGCTTAAGTTTTTGGGTTGAATTGGTTCTTTACATGGTATCAGAGCCTCGGTGCCACTAGTTTGGGATAAATGTGTTGTTGATGTATTACCACAACAATGCCAATAAAGGCTAAAATTGCTTTGCAACCAGCCAAATGATTCTATTGTCCATCTTTTGTTCCTTAATCATTCAATGATTCATAAGGTTATAGTCATCATGAAAATCATATTTTGAAATTACTAGCAAATGATCCACCTAATCCTGCTTAACCTTATTACTTATTTTTCTTCTTTTCTTCTCCTTTGGCAAAATCGGATCAAATTTTGTCTTTTGAATTTTCTTTTCCTTGGTAAAAAAGAAATCATTTATTGCGCTCAAGAGTCAAGACTTGCGCCTGATAATCTGTGCATGCGAAGGGACAAGGGGCAAACCTTATTAGAAGGCAAGTCAGGGTAAAGAATGGTCTGATCACTAGTCACACCAGCAACCCCCGGTCCAAATAACTTTCCCACTAAGTATCTTGTTAAGACCTGCATATTTATTATGGCAATTGGTGCATTAGTATCATGATAATATCTGCATATTTCACAATGAATTGACAACAAAGATAATGTTAATGATTCGGCGGATTGGCAGGTAGATGTTATTTTGAGTACTCTACTTAAACGTCTTAGATTACTGTCCCTTGAGAACACAACTTAGCAAGATTAAATTTGTTCAGCTTCAAATTATGGCACTCTTGGATCAATGAGATAAAAGAGAGAAATAAGTATTTATGTGCAGACAGAATTGGGACTATAATTGTAAGAATATGGAGCGGCTATAATTGGGTTCTTCAGGGTATATGCTAAAATGCTTGGCAGAGAGTTGGTTTGAAGTAAACAAATAAGTCATAGTATATCTTATCTCAAGAATGAGCATGAATATGCAATTTCTTAAACTATTCATTATTTATCAAACTGATTTTTCGGCATACAACACCAACAACCAATCAATGCAAATGGATTCTATCAAAAACAAATTACCAGTAAAACTGTTTAGAGGAAAGTCCTTTAGTATCAAACCTATTTTCTAGCATCTAACGCTTTTTTTAACCATTAAGCAACCGATAAAATTAGAATAATCCAAAGTCAGAAGTTGGCATATTACCCCAAGAATTCCAAAAATAGCTAAATGAGTTAGACATGAAACATATTCCAGTAGCTTGAGTAACTTCTTGTTGTCAAGTTCCTGCAACTAGAGTCAGAATAACTTCATTATTTAATCATGAGGAAATAAAAATAATTCAAATTAATTAAGCTTAAACGTATCATTAACAACCATAGAAACAATAAATCAAGAAAAAGAAATTGTTAAATTAACCCACTTGTTTTATGTCTTCAGAAAGAACTTTTCCACTAGTAGAAACAGGGGTCTGGATCGGTTCGAATGACTTTACATAGGAGTCATAATTCAATGCTGCTGGATATTGATGCAATTCATGGTCCCCATGAATGTAAACACCTCCATTTTCGGAAGATCTCTCACTGTGCCTTGGGCCATGAAGAACTCGATCCCCAATATCTCCTGCTTCTGAAACACACTCACTCTCAGCATCATCATCATCATCTACCTTTTGACTTATTGAAAGCCTACTAACTGCAAAACTGCAACTGCTTGTTCTCTCCATGAACCCCTCGAAAGCAATAAAACTTTTTTCCCTCTGAAATAACTACAAAGTTGTTAAAAAACCAAGTCAAGATCAGTGTTATCCTAAATGAGTGATCCAGCTACTACTGGAAATCTTGTTTTTTTGTTTTCTTGCTTTTCTTTCTCCTTTTAACAGGGAATGATGAATCCAAAATACAAAACATCTACTTATCAAATTACATAATGGATTGTGAACTACTTCGCCTTAAGAAAGCTAGCAACATGTGTGTGAATTTAAATAACCGCTGCTACCGACTTTGTAGTTTTTAAACAAAGAAAAGAAGCCAACATTGAAACTTCCAACTAAAAAAGAAATAATTTATCTGCAAGTCAATATGAGAGAGATGAAAAAGCAGCTATCAGGCTTAGAATTAAAAATTCAAGTGCATAGTTGACTTATATTTATACATTTTTTTTAACGTAAAAGTAATAAACAAATATGTCAGCTAATAAAAACTTCAAATATATGCAGAATTCATAAAAAGCCATTAGTCTTGCATGGTGCTCAGTGCATTACCAAAAATAAAATAAAAAATGTTAAAATTTATCTGTGTTCTGGATCTTCTCTTCTATAATTCCTCTAATCCCTACTTTTTAGCAATTACTGCATAGACACTATGCCTTCAACCTGTCTATCATATGTCACCTATTGCGACGTCTTTTTCTTTTAAAAAATAAAAAATAATTCAACCCAAAAACTTAATATTATAAATGATGGGTTTTTTGATAATTTTTATATTATATCTCTATAACATATGCTCTTGTACAAGAATTTTTTGGACTTGAAATATGAATATTATACATACCTATCCTCTATAAAATGGTGAAAATCCAACTCGTGAGCCGTGGTAACCTTGCATCATAGACAATCACGAGCAGCATGCAGATCCCATATTGCTCACTGCGGATCGGTTAGACATGCACGATCATACCAAAATTTATCAAATATGGTCTACAGAAATTAGAAATGTTAACACTATTCAAACAAAGGAAATTCAAAAGCAAGCTATCTTTTCACATCGAAGGAAAAAAGTTAAGGTCATAAGTGTTATACCCAAATAATTAGTGCCAGCTCTGAAATGAAAGAAGCTTAAAAATTCACAAGTCACCATACCATGAATAGTATTTACTTTTCTCTTTTTCTTGTTGTATATAATTTCTCTTTTTTTGGAATTTTATTTTTAATCGAAAATTAATTTAAAATCCAAAATTAATATTAATTAGTGGAAAAAAAGGGAATCATTATCTTTGTGAGGTTAGGCTGAATTAAAGTTCCACTACTTTATGCATGGGTAATTGTTAGGTGCATTTAATATTAAATTTGAAATGTAAATGATGATGCACTGCACACAATAAAAGAAGTTCAGAGATTTTTCATGTCCATTTTGGAAGTTGTGTATATATATCATATGTTTTGCTTGGTTCATCCCTTTTGTCATAGCCTTTTGTGATTCTTCCCCTCCTCATCCTCTGGTCAATGACTCTCTCTGTTCTCTATCTATCGCTCTGCAACAATTGACGGCAACACTAACACTGTTTCATCCATCATCGACCAATCATTTCATTTTCCCTGCATAATCTATCAAACTCAACACTGATTCTCCTTAACTTTCTCGAAACAAAATAATTTTTTATCCAAAAAAAAAGCACACGAGATGGCTAGATGTTTCAGCTTCACTGCTTCGCGTGACAGGTGCTTCCGCTACTCCTTCTCGAACGCGGGTCTCAAATCCACCACCACAGATCTCGGCGATGGCACCATTATGCATTGTATGGTCCCCAAGACCCACACCGATTCCAAGTCTTCCTTCTTTCTCATCCACGGTTTCGGAGCCAATTAAATGTGGCAGTGGAGTGAGTTCATTTCCTCACTCCATTTTGGAAGGTGTGTATATATATCATATGTGCTGCTTGGTTCTTTCCTTTGGTTATCGCCTTTTGTGATTTTTCCCATCCTCATCCTGTTTTTATGTGTTATCTGTTGCATCTTCATCTTCTCAACCTTTTTTGGTGTCAGATATGTACTCCATGTATGATTTCATTAAGGATCTTAATCCGTCGAAGGAGGAGTGGAGGATTAAGGTGAGAGTGGTTAGGACTTGGAAGGTTCCTAATTTTCAGCATAAATATTTTGACGACAATCTGGACATGGTTCTATTAGATGAGAAGGTAATACTTTGCGTTCTGTTAGTTTCTTTTTACTCTTTTTTTTTTCATTTCGTTCTTTGTGGGAGCAACATGTGGATATAGTGTTGTCCTTCTTGGCAAAGAACGAGTCTCCTCAAAATGTTGTAATCGTCCAGCTTGCAAGGATTAAGGGTTTTAGGGGTCACAAGCTTGAGTCACTTTATGCGAACAAGATGTGGATGAAGTGCGAACGTTTCTGGCAAACAATCAGTCTTCTCAGAACATCATAATACTCCAGCTTGCGAGGATAAAGGGTTTAATTTTTTTTTTAATATTTGTTAATTATTTTTAACTCTTTTATACTCTAATTGTCTCTCTATATATGACAAGGATTATCTTGGATTCAAATGTACCAGAGGTTGTAGTCTTCAAAAAATGGTATCAAGCGAGATCAAAATCGAACTTGATATTTTGTTGTTTAGTATCACTTATATTCAAGATTTTTTTCTTCTCAATTTTCTTATGTATTCTACACTATAATCCCCACTTCCAAGAATGAGACAATCTTATTTTAAATAATTTGACTTTTTGGCAAGAACATCTCTTTTTTGTTATTTTATTCCCTATCAATTCTTCAACTATTCCCTATCAATGTCTATTGGGCTTAATTTTAAGAAACATAAATATTTTAGATTGTTGAAAAAGCCACAAATCTTAATAATTATTTATTATTATTAATAACTCAACTAAAATGAATGACCATCCAACTACTGCATCGTAAAAGGATGTTTGTCATTAAGTATTTTATAGACTTTTTACTTGGAGAATGTGCGCAACATTCTATGCATGTTTTCAACTACTTTATGTATGGAAAATTGATAAGCCTATTAATAACATTTATTATTATGTCTATTTGGTGAAAAAATATATTTTATATTTAAAATTTAAAATTTTTAAATTTGAATTTTTAACTTTATAGGTAGGAAAAGAGTTAAACATTTAATGTTTTCCACTACTTTATGCATGGAAAAACGTTAAGCATATTAATAATATTTAATTTTATATCTATTGGTCTTAATTATTATACCTATTAGGATTAATTATAAAGCTAGAAAAAAGATATATAAAATAAATTTAAATTTAATATAAAAATATATTACGAAAAAATAATTAAAATTGTAAAAATATATGTATAGTTGATAAAAATAATTTAAATTTAAAATTTAATTGAAAAAATAAGAAATGACATATTTATAATTTAAATAAATTAAATTAAAACATTAACTTAAAATATGATTAAAAAAGAGAAGAAAAATTCATACAAGAAATTAAAAAAAATATATGTAACATAAATATTTTAAATTTATATGAATAACCAATTTAAAATTAAATATAAAAAATTACAAATTACAAATATCATTATGTAAAAAAAATAGGAAAAAATAACCACTATAAAAATGTAAGTTTTAATTTAATATATTAGAAATAGATTAAACTTTTATTTTTTGATGTGAGAGTGTAATTAACACAATTTTCTATGTTGTGAATGAATAAGTAGAAGTTATTATTTGAAGAATGTGCACATACTTCTATGCATGTTTCCCACTACTTTATGCATAGCAGATTATTAAGCCTATTAATGATGTTTATTATTTTGTCTATTGGGTGGAAAATATGTAAAATTTAAAATTTACACTTTTCAAATTTAAATTTTGAACTTGACAGGTGGGAAAGATCCAGCATTTAATATTTCTAACTACTTTCTGCATGAGAAATTGTTAAGTATATTAATAATATTTATTATTATGTCTATTGGGCTTAATTATTATTCATATTAGAATTAACTATAAAACTTGAGAAAAGATATATATAATAAATTTAATATTAATATAAAATTACTGATTAAACAAACAAAATTTAAAATTATAAAAATAAATATATAGTTGATAAAAAATAATTTAAAATTGAAATTTAAATGAAAAAAAAATAAGAAATGACATATTTATACTTTATAAGAAAATAAATTAAAAGCTTAACTTAAAAATAGTACAAAAAGATTAAAAAAAATTTCGTACAAGTAATTTTAAGAAAATATTTAATATCAAAGTTTTAAATATATATGTATAACCAATTTAAAAGTTGTATATAAAAACTATTAATTAAAAGAGAAAAAATTATTTTTTAAAAAATATATATAAATAATACTAAAGAATTTAAATTTTTTTAAATTTAAATAAAAAATTAATAATGATATCTATCATTCAGTAAATAATAAATTATAAAAATTTGACCACTATACAAATGTAAATTTTAAAGTAATAAATAAGAAATAAATTAAATTCTCATTCATTTTATGTAAGAGTGTAATTAACACAATTTTCTATGTCGTAAGTGAACAGGAGAAGTTTTTTTTTATGAAGAGTGAATAGTAGAAGTTATTACTTGGAGAATGTGCACAGACTTTTATGCATGTTTTCTATTATTTTTTGCATAAAAAATTGTTAAGCCTATTAATAATATTTATTATTATGTCTATTGGGAGGGAAAAAATTTAGTATTGAAAATTTAAACTTTTTAAATTTGAATTTTGAACTTTATAGGTGGGAAAAGGTTCATCATTTAATATCGTTCACTACTTTCTTCATGAAAAATTGTAAAGCATATAATAATAAGAATTATTATTATGTCTATTGGGATTAATTATTATACTCATTAGAATTAACTATAAAACTAGAAAAAGATATATATAATAAATATAATTTTAATATAAAACAAAAAAATATTTAAAATTATAATATTATATGTATAGTTGATAAAAAATAATTTAAATTTGAAATTTAATTGAAAAAATAAGAAATGACATGTTTATACTTTAAAATAAAATAAATTAAAAACTTAAAATAATAGATTATTCTTGAGGGCCGACCTACCCTGCCTGCCAAATAAGCAGGTTAGCCTGCCAACATGTTTTTTTTTTCGTTTATGTTTACTGTCTAACTATAGAAAACATATATAGATAGTAATCTAGACGCAACTATAAGAATCTTTTTTTGTGGATAAATATAAAAACCTATTACATGCTTATATAAAATGCTGACAGTTAAAGGTAGCAAAATGGGTTTGGCCCGGAGGGCCGGCCCAACTTGCCGGTAACACATTTTTTTCTTATGTTTACTGTCTAAATATAGAAAACGTGGATAGATAGTAATCTAGACGCAACTAAAAGAACTTTTTGTGTGTGGATAGATATAAAATCTATTACATGCTTATATAAAATGCTAACAGTTAGAGATAGCAAAATAGGCTCGGCCCGGAGGACCGACCCACCCATGCTCGCGAGTAGTTTTTTATATCTATTATTATGTTTATTGTCAAACTATAGAAAACATAGATAGATAGTAATCTAGACGCAAGTATAAGAATCTTTTTTGTGTATAGATATAAAAACATATTACATGCTTATATAAAATGCTGACAGTTAGAGGTGGCAAAATGGGTTCGGCCCGGAGGGCCGACCCACCTCGCCTGCCAACACATTTTGTTCGTTATGTTTACTGTCTAAATATAGAAAACGTAGATAGATAGTAATCTAAACGCAACTATAAGAACTTTTGTGTGGATAGATATAAAAACCTATTACATGCTTATATAAAATGCTGACAGTTAGAGGTGACAAAATAGGCTCGGCCTGGAGGGCCAACCCACCCATGCTCGCCAGCAGTTTTTTATATCTATTATTATGTTTATTGTCAAACTATAGAAAACATAGATAGATAGTAATCTAGACGCAACTATAAGAATCTTTTTTGTGGATAGATATAAAAACAATTACATGCTTATATAAAATGCTGACAGTTAGATGTGACAAAATGGGCTCGGCCCAGAGGGCCGGCCCACCCCGCCCTCCTACACTTTTTCCCCTTATGTTTACTGTGTAAATATAAAAAAACTTAGATAGATAGTAATCTAGACGCAACAACGGCGACAACAATTTCGTTCTTTTTCCCTCGGGCATCTCACAGGTAATTCACTAGGTCTGTCTTCACTCACATGGGAAATTAAATGTGGCACTATCGAGAGTAAAGAGCAAACATAGATTGAAGATATTGATACTTGATGATAATGGTTGTGTTACAGACAACACCTTTAACATCGTCTACAAGGAACTATTTCAGAGATTAGTGTAGTTCTTTGTGTCCACTGTAAGACATGATTTATTTTATTCTATTTCTTCTGCATCTTAAAATATAAGTGTCTTATATTTAATGACCAATATATAAATAATCCCAAATGTTTGACCAGTTATTTTAATGCGACCCGTAATTTATTTTTTTATTCATTGGTTGCTATATTCATTTAAAATTTCTATTCTCAAATAGTGTTCATCCCAAATAATTTCTGGTTGTTTTTTTTTGTCTTTGTAGGGTGTTGGACGTGTCCTCTTTGCCCAAGGAAAGCAAGATAGAAAAAAAATACAGCCGGAATATTTTGGCTGCATTGACTGTTGTGCATTGTCCTGGACTCTGTCGTCTTTTTACTTCATTCAAGAATTTGGCAAGTTGTTATTTTCAAAGTTCTGCGTGAATGCGGTAGTTTTTTCAAGTTCAAAAGTACCACAATATAGCACGATAATTCATTTCCATTTTAGAACAGATATGTTTTTTTTTGTGTTTTTGTTCCTTTATATTTATAATTTTATGTTTATATCTCTAGCACATTAAAATTCAAAGTTTCACACTACGATGAAGGTGTTGATTTACCCGAAGCGACGATTAACCAAGGATGGCCGACAACAATTTCATTCTTTTTCCCCGAGCATCGCACGGGTAATTCACTAGTATTAATTAATAAATAATTAGTTATATAATCAAAGTATATGTTATATGAACAATTAATAAGAGAGAGATAATAAATGAACACAGTTGTTCAACTTTTTTTTTTTTTTTTTCCGAAAAATGTACGGCAGAAGCAGAATATTCTTGGGGCGATGCGAAGAATTAATTTCATTTTTTAAGAGGTCAGATATTACATTGCATGTAGAATTTTTAAATATATGTTGAAAGAAAATTCTTTAGACATTGTCTTGGGGTTTGGGATTCCTCTTTCTTTTTTAAAATTGATCTTAATTATTTTTTTGAGGCGAATCAGAATCCATTGGTATCTCCACGAGTTCGACTCTTTGAGCCGCCTATGAGACTAATCTAGAGTTCGGGTACAAGTCCAATGGTTACGATACTTATGCCCCTCCTTAAATGGTGTTGGTGAGATTCGAGCCGAGGTACTCTTTATGTGCCACTGTATAACTTTTTCTATGCATGGACGTGAGAAAAGGAATTAATAGGAGATGTCATGGTTTATTTTTTTTGGGTAGATAGATGTCACGGCCTTTTTAAATCTTGAAGTTTTTGTTTAAACTATGTGTAACATTTTATTTGGTGCTTTCAAATTTTTTTTACATAATTATATAAATAATAATAATTTCATTTATTTACAAAAAATATACTATTTAAATACATTTTATAACTTCTTTTTTAATATAATCAATTTACATCACCACAAGAATAGCATTAGTATTGGATACATATGTTTACAGCTACTGAAATATTTCAAGAGTTAATTTCTTTTTTGGGTTTATTATATCCCATCAATGGAAATAACTTATCTGCAATGAGCCAAAACGATGTCATTTTAAGATTTAAAAAAAATATTTTTATAATTCTAATTATTCTATAGTTATATCAGTCTTTATTATTATAATTTTTTAATGTTCCAACATCAAAAAATAACATCGTTTTGGAATCATGAAAAATAATTTTATCTCTATTCTTGGTGAATGGAGAAACATTAAACTTTTTTTGTATTAGAAGTTTAAGATAAAATAAAGGTCGCTCCAAAAATCGAATTGAATTGCCATCTTCAACTGAAAGCTTATACAACTATATATAAAGCTACATAACATTTTATATTGAACACAACTATATATGGTATTGATTATATATGTACTCTTGTTTAAAAAAATTTTATGTAATATTTTTTTTTAAATAGAAAAACGTTTGAAAAATAAATCATAACATCATCAACTTTTTTCGGATTTGTTTTTTAGTAACCGATCCCTAATTATCTTTTTGATACAGGGCAGAACCTTTGATATCCGGACGGATTCGTCTTTATAAGTTGCTTATGAGACTAATCCAAAATCGGAAGTACAGAGAAATTATTGTATAATACAATGCATGTTACTAATCCAACTATACATATACATAACTTTGGTAGGAAGCCATGGTATTACAAGTAGGCATGTGCAAAATAACCAAAAAATTGAACCGAACCGAACATAAAAAAAATTATAAGTCTTTATTGCCTTCTAATTTGGTGCATTCATATTCATGAACATCTACTTCCTTGGGGGTGTTTGGTATCGAGAATTTATTAGGAATGTTGAGAAAGTAGGATAGGTAAAATATGTTAACCATGTTTGATATGTCTTGAAGTTATAAAAAAACCCGTATATTATTTTTTCCATGACTTTTGTTTTGAACTAGGCAATGGAAAAAAAAAAGGCCATTTGAAGTGTGGTATTTTTTAAATCCAAGAAGGGAGAAACACCTTTTACTATTTGGAGATAAAAACATCTTCAAAAAGTCTATATTTCGAGAATTTCTCAAACACATTTTTGTAACTTATCCGGACACAAAAATTTCGGCAAACATATTCCGAGAATTTTTTTAAACACCCCCTTAAAGTTTTCTTTTCTGACTTACAGACATTTAAGAAATTCACGCTCACACGTAAAAAGGGTATTCAGCCCTCCTAATAGTTCAACAGCATCACACAACTGCATCCAAATAGAATCCATATTTTATTTGGACCAATTTAGCATCACATCCCCTATACCACAATTAGAGTGCCAGACAATTTTACTTTCCCCAAATACACATTCCACCCAAACATAGCAACTCAAATATTTCTGTTAACAATGCAATTCGTTGACAATTACTGTACAGCCCCTATAAGCTCAACCTATGCAGCCTCCCTGACATGTAAATCGATAGGAAAAGATGAAGGGGTTTCTAGAGCTTACTTTGTTTGATCGAACCAATGTTATTGTCATTGAAAGTACTGATCATGCAATTTACGGGAACTAAGGGTTATGAAGGGGTGAGAAAGTGTGACACTAAATGTGTGCAAAAGAATCAAAAATCTGAACTGAAATGTGATTTTAATTAAACTGCAATTAAAAATCTGGTTTTTGAAAACTAATTCTTGAACTGAATTATTTTTTGAAAACCAGCTCTTGAACTGAACTGTCTTTAAAACAACCAATTTATGAATTAAATTGTTTTATGAATTGGTTTTCAAAACCAGTTTAAGAATAGATTTGGTTTAAAAAATCATGAATTGAATATAAATTTTTTCTCTTATTTTTTTTTTATTTTTATTTTTTCTCTCTATTTGTTTTCCTTTTTTTATCTTTATTTTTGTTACTTTATTTCTTTAGTTTTTTATATTTATTTTTCTTTTCTTTTCTTTTTCTCTTATGTCTTTTCTCTCTTATTTTTACTTTATTTTAATTTTGCTTTTTTTTTTTCAAATGTGATATTATTTGTATTTTTTTTAATATTTGTATACTTTTCATTTGGGTTCAAAATTGGTTCAAAAATCAATTTCATGGGTATGCAAAAGAACCACAAAAAGCATTACACTTAAGAAAACTAATTTAAAAAAATCAGTTTTTAAACTAAACTGTTTTTAAAAACTAGTTGAATTGAAAATCAGTTTCTGAACTGAACCAATTTTTTCTCTTCTTTTTTATTTATTTTTCTCTCTCTTTTTTATTCTCTTATTTATTTATTTAATATCTTCTTTTTTATTATTTTTAGTTTTTTACTTATTTAGTCTTTTATTTTATTTTTTTCTCTTATGTATTTTTTATTTTTTATTTTTAGTATCATTTATATACTTTTTTAGTTTTTTACTCATCATTCTGTAACAATATTATAGATTCAACATAATTTTTCATTCATTTATACCACTTCCTCATTATCGACATTTTTATCATGGATGTCCACTTTAAAATACTATAACCTCACAGCTTTACTAACTTCCACCACACATTGGCGAATCAATTTCCAAACCCATTTCACTATTACTTGATGGACCCTTCGAAAATGCCATATCTCTCACATAGAAGTCCCATCCTACAGGAATTTTTTTTTGAAACTTAATTATCAGGTCATATGAAACTAAATCCATCATTGCCATTACTTCTACAATTCGCCATCGGTTGGTATACCAATCTCTCGGAATATTCAAAGCTACCACAAGCACTTGACCATACATCATTAGTACCTAACCAAAACAACATCAACATTGTGCATTTTCCACACACTTTCCACCATAAGTGGCATATGCGATTATATATAACACTCCTCAATCTACTCTACCAGTAAAGCCAAGCTATCAACTTTTAGGTAACCAATTACAACTCCTGTTTCCAGCTATTATTACACATTCGTACTCGATTCTATTACCATTTACCTTTCATTAAGGCTAATAAGTCACCGTTTTACTTGAACTCTTGATCATCACTAGCCTCCCTAGAAGAACACTTACTCACTCTGTCAACATTAATCACGTTATTATCTCTTTTATCATAAGGCGAGAATTCCAACAAACTTACTACCTCACTTAGAGCCGAAGATTATTTCATCAGACTTACTTTACACACACTATAGTGTGCTTCAATATCACACTTCGAAACTCTTACGCACTATGCCCCACATCTTATATCCAAATTTGACATATTATTGTCCACTCACCAATATATGACCTCACACTTTGCGTTAATCACATGGAAAAACTCTCCCAATGCAGTGGGTAAAAACATTCTCAGGTTTAACCGCTCGAGCTCTTGCTGTCCTAAGGGCCCCAGATGTAATGACCCACCGATCAGAGAATCCACCCATATGATCCATGCAGTAATGATAACCTACCACCAGCTGACCCTGTTCTATTAGCATTCCCAACGTTTCTTATTTGTGCATTTATATAAATCAACTCAACTATACTAACAGTCACATCAATGCGGGATACTTCCTCGTCTCATATTACTCATATCAAATACTAATAGCCTCCGGGAACATAATCCGCACAGAGATACCTATACACTCTGGGCACATAGGCCGCACAGAGATATCCATAATATATATCCGTATCTAACGGCAAGATGTGTTTTGTATAAACACATGAGGCTACCCTCATTATAGGAATAGTGGTATACTAAACATATTTCACATATGCATAATTCATTATGACTTCCTGGGTATGTTCCTTTCCACTAACCATGTAAATTTCAATTTCCATTGCACATTAGCTCTTCCACTAATCATGCAAATTTCAATTTCTATTGCACATTAGCTCTTCCACTAATCATGCAAATTTCAATTTCTATTGCACATTAGCTCTTCCACTAAATTTTAAACTCAATAGCACATTAGCTCTTTCACTAATAATGTCATTTTCAAATTCAATAGCACATTAGCTCTTACACTAATCATGCTATTCTAAGTGCTATTGCACATTAGCTCATACACTAATCGTACAATCTCACATTAAATTGTACATTAGCTCTTTCACTAATCATACAATCTCACATTGAATTGTAGATTAGCTTTTTCACTAATCATACAATTTCTTCAGATACTTCCCATTATCGGGGATTTCATTCGACCTCATTGTCCTTTTACAAAAAAATTAATAATTTACCTCAACACGA